>NC_056751.1:177323093-177413093 GCF_019279795.1 Protopterus annectens
ATAGCCTGCAGGCATGTTACATAACATGCAATAGCTCTCTTTTTGACATTAACCCAACCATGCATTCTTACTGTACACTGCAGATGCTCATACAGGTGCACAACACCGTGTAAGTCTATACAGGAAAATCCACCTGCAGCAGAGATGTGTAGAATGACTAATTCATTGACAAGCTGAACTCTGATCTGCATAATCATTGAACTTTGATACCCATATATCTGTGACAGCTGCTTAGAGGTATATCAAGCTATGGAAGAGGATGTAAACATTGATTGGAAACCAGCCACACCAATGTAAAGAAAGTTCAGGAGAAAAGTAGCAGTACTAACTTTTTAAAGAAAGTTCTACATTTGTCTTACATTAGTGTTGAAGCAACTAAACAAGCAACAAGCCAGCACTGGAATGCAAAAATTCTCAAAAAATAATAAACTGACCAGGCAGCACTCGAAACAGAAGTTTAATCAATCCAAAAGAATCAATCACAGTTAAGCACTTTTGTCATGAGATATCAATAGAAATGTGAATGAAACAATCAAATTAACCAGTTAAAAACAAGTAGAAAAACACCTCCCCTATTTAACCAATTAACAAGCTAAAAATAAGAACCAATCCTGTAAAGTATTCAAATTATATGCTATAATTGTCCAATCAGATCAACTACCAATCAGAATCTAAAAATAGAGAATTAAATCAATCCTCACACAGGAAAAATGGATTGGAAACAAGGTCACACTTTCTGAACTGGGGAAGAATGAATAATAAATAAGTAAAAAACTAAAATCTAGATGCTCTCAATTTAAGTTAATTTATAACTGAGATAGAATCATTCAGTCCTGGATAGTTTGTGGCATCCAAAAGTAACTGACAAAGCATTTGCTGATATAAAAGTTGATTTTTGCCAGGCTCCAGAGAACACTGAAGATTCAATCTTATCTAGGATGAAAAACTTAAACTTGTTAAAACTGTGACACTGAGAAGAATGTCTGGCAAACACATTCTTGCCATCTTTTTTTTAAATACTGTATATATGTTGACAGATCCTTTTGTTAAAGGCATTGCTAATTTTACCAATATAAAATACAGGACATGTGGTGCACCTGGCATTGTTCACCACCTTGTCTGTCACACAGTTGTATTTGCTTTTAGCCATCCATCTATAAACGTTTTCCAAAATGACAGTATTAGGTTCAGTATCAATAAAAGGACACTGTTGACAACAAACACATAAGTCAGTAAAGAACTGCTATAAAAACCCTTCCAGGGCTTTCCAATTGTTTTTTTAAGATTCAGTTGGTTCTTGAAAGTAAAAGTTGGTTGATCCTTAAAAAAGGGATTGTAAGCTGTCATCACACTGTAGAATAAACCATTTCTTAGATAAAATATTACAAATGCTTGAAGCATCCAAAGAATAATGAAGAATCATGTTATTGTTCACAGAAAATAAACAAAAAGAAGAATCCAAAGCAGGAACTTGAAGCCAAGATTCCCATGCAGTGATTCTACTGCTGAACCATGATCTCTATTGCTTACATCACTGCAATTAATGCTGATAACCTCCTTAGAAGTGTACCAATGCCGTTCTAGAAAATGAGAGCATATTTCCTATTTATCTCTTGCAGAACTTGTTGGTAAAAAAATATCTACTAAAACACAAGAATTTCATCTCTCCAGAAACATATTCTTGAGGGTATTAAAGTTGTCAACTCAAATGTTGTCATCTGTAGTCAAATAGGATAAATGAATAAATTCATTTTTGACAACACCCCTCTTCTGATGTAGGGGGTGATTGCTCTGAAGATGCAGAAATAAATTGCAAAAAGTTGGTTTTCAACAAATGTTGGTGACAAAAGTACTATTATAACCCTTGGAGACCTATACATTCAAATAATGGATGCATACAGCACAAATATGGTGAGCAAATTCCTAGAACAGTGAAGATGATTTTAAGTCTGAAAGAAATTGTTCTAATTGTTCTATACTACCAGGCCAAAAAATAAAAATATTGTCCAAAAATGGTAGTAAGCTACACACTATGAAAAAGCGTTAAGTTTAAAAACCTTCTCAGTTTCCCACCATAATAGAATGGCATTAGCAAATGATGGGGCACATGCAGTCCGCATTGCAACTCCTTTGAGTTGCTTGTAATACTCACCTTCAAAGAAGAAAAAAATGCTGTTGATAATAATTTCCATAAACTTCTGAATGAGCATAAAGTCATTGTCAGATAGGGATCCATGTCTTCTGATAACTTATCCTAACCATTCAAGCCCCTGCTTATGTGGAACCACTGTATATAAGTTCTTAATGACCAAGGTGACAAAATAAGTAACAGCCTCAGTTGGAATGCTACAGAATTTATTAAGTCCCACAAGTCAGGTAACATGTGGAAAATTAGAAAATAAAGACTTTAAATGCTGATCAATGTATTTGGCTTGTGGTTCAGTTATAGAACCTCTAGCAGCAACAAGTGAACATAGTGGTGGATCCTCTATGAAATAATGAATTTTAAGAATACCAAAAATCTTCAGAATGATAGGCCAGTGTACCTTCAAAAAATCATGTAGCATTAAAGAAATATTTTCAAAGAATGGCCTTTCATCCAACTGTTAATTAATCACCCTATAGGCAATATTAATCAAATTAGCTGATACTATCCAGTATACAGAATCATCTTGCAGTAAACAGCTCATCCTACTAATGTAATCAGTGAGGTCCATGATGACTAACCCTCCTCACTTGCCCCATATAAAAGCTCTCAGCTAGATGAATAAAAATGCTGACAGTATATGTATAACTTGAGTAATTTCTGAGATACTGTAAGTTGTTTACAAAATATTACAAATGTAATAATTACTGTGTTTATTGTGACTTATAAAATTTGGATTGTGACCTAGAACTGAAAGAATACTACCACTATAAAAATAGTTTATGCTGAAGTGTTTGCCATTTATACTTCTTTCATATCCCCTATGGTTCCAGAGATATGAACATTTGTTTGAAATGTGAGGTCATAATTTGATGCTGTCAAAATGCGTAGGCTCCACCCATTGGAAGTTACAGTGCAAACTTCCTGAGCTCCAGTGGAGTAAATGAGTTAAAGCTTAACATACATGGCCAGATGCGGCAAATGTCCTGCATTTTATATTGGTAAAACTAACAATGCCTTTAACAAAAGGCTCTACCAGCATGTATACAATATTTTAAATAAAGATGACAAGAGTGCATTGGCCAGACACTATTCGCAGTGTCACAGTTTTTCCAAGTTTAAGTTTCTCATCCTGGATAAGATTGAATCTTCAGTAAGTTTTTCATCCTGGATAAGATTGAATCTTCAGCATTTTTGAGAGACTGGCAAAATCAACTTTTACATCGGGAAATGCTTTGGCAGTTACATTTGGATGCCATAAACTCCATGGATTGAAGGATTCAATTTAAGTTATGAGTGAACTTAAACTGAGAGCATCTAGACTTTAGTTTTTTTTTTTTTTTTTTTTTACTTATTTATTATTCATTCTGCCCTGGTTTAGAAAGTTGTAAACTTGTTGTTCAATCCATTTTTTCCAGTGTGGCGATCAGTTTAATTCTCAGTTTTTAGAATTTTAGATTCTGACTAGTAGTTCATCTAATTGGACAACTGTGGTATATGATTTGACTACTTTATGGGATTGGTTCTTATTTTTAGCTTGTTGATTGGTTAAAAATAAGGTATGTGTTTTTCTACTTGTTAACTGGTTAATTTGATTGTTTCATTCATAGTTCTGATGATGTCTTATGGCGAAAGTGCTTGACTGTGATTGATTCTTTTGGATTGATTAAACTTATGTTTTGAGTGCTACCTGGTCAGTTTCATTATCTTACATTAGTGTTGGAGTCATGTTTCAAGCAAATATTCTTTGTGTGCATACTGTGGGGAAAAACATTTTCATTTGGTGATACACATTTTCTAATAATAATGAACTACTTTGGGAAAGCAATGAAAGTGTTCTACTGCTAAAGTGAAAGGCAATTGGAGGCACACTTCATAGGAATTCTGTAAAGCAGTATTTAAAGGTGCCAGGTGAACACATGATGGGTTATGCTTAGAGACACAGAAGTTTGCTTAACAGTATATTGCCAATGTATCAAGAGTGGGGTCTGATGTTGTATTTTGATGGTTGGCCAGAGTACATAACACTACTGACTATACTAAGGGGACATCCTCAACCACTATCAGTTTGGCATCTTCACAGGCAATGTCCTGTATGGTAAGAAATGCAAGTGCAGTAAACTATTATGTGCAAATCTTACCAAGATCATGATACTGTCTGGGTAGTAAATTGCAAATAGTCTCATTTGATGAGCATTCCATAGTGGCATACTCAAATGATGTATTCTTTCTCCACACAACATCATGCATGGCAAAGGAAAGACAAGAAAATGCAAAATGCAAGTTCTCCAATGCATTGAATGAAATCTTATTGCAGGTCCCCTGTCTCCATGGCCAACTGATATTTTGCTAGGGGAATGCTAACTAGTCATGCCATGACCAAGCTTGGCAGGATGCAATACTGAATAATCATGCTGTTGGTGGCCATTACCAAAATATGAGCTGGTCAGCCTCAGGGCCACTGACATGATTTGACATGCACAAAATTATGCTGCCTACATTGCATGGGATGGTAGAGCAATGGGAGGTGGGCCATCATTTGAACCAGCATTAATTGAAATGGCCATATTACTCCTTGTTACATTCCTAAAAAAAGGCAGCTCCTGTGGCCACGGGCATGCACAGGATGACCACACATCTTGCATAGGTGCCTTGGACTTGTCTGGAAGGCTGAGCCACATTGCTGCATCATCTGCTGAAACTGTGTCCCAGCATACACACACATGTTCCCACCACTACAGCCTCCCCACACCCCCACATAGAGAAACATATATTGGCAGTTGGCTTTCCAACAGCATTTTTTAATAAGTTCCCACTACTCCAATAAGATCCACATTGCACAACAGTATTTTAAGATCTTCAGTTTCTGCAGCAATCACACATTTCCCTGTAGAAGACTGCACACTCATGTTCACTACTCTACCTGCGCAGGTGATGATAACTGTGTCCTGCCATTTGTATCTTGTTACTTGGGTTGCCTCTGACTGATGCAAAATGTAGCCAGTCTATGCCTGGGTAACACAGCCTGATTGCATGCTTGTATACATCTTATTTACTATAGTGTACATTCGTTACTATGGCCTTAAGTTATGTGCCACCCACTATATCTTTGCTAGTGCCATGAGTTACTGTGCCCACCTCCACATAGCATGGTCATTTGCTGCAGCTTAGTCCTACACCAACTACTCATCTGGACCATCGTTCACTGCCTGGTGCACTGGGAGATGTTCCTGCTGTTTACAGTGTCCCTGCCGTAACTGTTTTCTCAGTATAATATTCAGTAACATGGGAGAGCCTGAGAATATCTAAGTACATGTGCCAGTGTTATACTGCAGCACACCACCACATACATCCAGGCAGTGAAAGTGTGCCCTTAAAAGCCCAAACAAATTATCCATGATGACCCAGTTCTGTGATAGGGCATAGAAGTATCCATTGTCTGTCACAGTCTGTGGATTTCTGATATGTGTCATCAATAAGGGCTTCAGGGCATATCCACATTGTCAATAGCATGTCTCTGGAGAAAGTGACAACTCAAAAACCACCGACACATCTCCCACATGTCCCATACATGGGAGTCATGATAGCTTCCTGGGTAGCCTACAGGCATATTGTAGATGACACTGTGCATTAAAGACCATCTGGTACTTCTTGGAATGATAACCTTTGTGGTTCACATGCCTCCTTCCCAGGTCATCAGGTGTGATCTTTATTTCACAATGGGTAGAGTATATTGTCCTCAGTACCTATCACTCCTCTGGGGTACATGGGAACCACATATGCTTCCCCAGATGCTGTAGCATGGGATCAAGAACCTGATAAAGTATTCTAGAGCTTCATGCCTAGGGTACCCCCACTGTGTCCCTGTTGGTCACCAAAGGTCACTGTCATTATTATTATTTGTAAAGCCACTTCTACCTTAGTATCTACTGGGAAAGATAATCCATATCTCTCACTGGTCTGCAGATGAGAGCAACATATGTCTGTTAGCTGCAGTAAGGGCCTCACTATCTACACATTGCCAGTCTGCCATGTTGGTGACATGAAAGCCATGATATTTTAAGCAAAAGACAAATCATATGATATGTTGCCTCCAAGGACAACACTGAATGTGCATCCCATGGGCACTAACAGCTATAATGGCATGTTGTATATATACATTTGCTAAAGCGGTGGCTACCCCTAATATAGTGCTGCAATGCCCCTGCATTAACACCGGGATTTAACTACAGTCAAACTCACTGGTGGTAGCTGCTCATGTTTTGGACATTATACATTTCTGAATCACTCTACCATTCTATTTCTTTCATTTGCATACATGGAAATAGTCATGTTAATAATGTTGCTCATTAGTGCGTATTAGCATATTATTCAAGCAACTATGCTGCTTAGCCTGCCATGCTTGTGGTTAGATTGTCTATGAATTGTAAATACCCAAAATGTGGTCAATCATCAGGAACAACTGACTACCATGATGTGGTGAATGCTTCTGAATCTTAAATAATGTGTAAAAGATGAAGTATAGCCTTAAAAACTATATAAATGAACAGTTGTATAAGAGAAACAGAAAGGAATGTGTAATATTTTAATATAAAAACAAAAACAGTTCTAGACCAAAACCAAGAAAAACAGGCAATTCTCTGAAGAATGTCTCAAAGCACAATTAAATCCACCACAATCGAGAAGCAAAATGCAAACTACAGTTTATTATTTTCATCTCTCAAAATTTGATTCATTTTTCCTTCATAGGTAATGGTGTCCATACTTTTATTTAACCAGTCTTTCGTTATAACGGGTCTACCAGGAGAAACAGTACCTGAAATGGCAACACCCGCTTGTTGTAAATTAGTGCCAACACTTTCCAATCCATTAATTCTATTTCTACAGTCCTGCAGCATCTCTGGTGTAATTGCTGGGTTAAAAGATCCACCATTCGGTTCCGAAGAGTCACCGGCATTTAACCCATCGCCCATCAGCTCTCTCTTCCTCTTACTTTTCTGCCCTGTCGGCTCACCATTTCCGCTTCCTGTCCTCTGTGACGCTTGCGAATACACTCCTACCAAAGTATTACACAAGGGTGTCAGCAGGTCTATTAACTCGGTCAATTGTCCAACAAGCTTCCTGGACTGGCCAAGCTCATCTTGCCCTTTAAGGGACGGGGATCCACTCTCCATGAGAACCGCCAAAGTACAAACGACCAAAACCAAAAACAGTTCTCGACCAAAACCAAGAAAAACAGGCAATTCTCTGAAGAACGTCTCAAAGCACAATTAAATCCACCACAATCGAGAAGCAAAATGCAAACTACAGTTTATTATTTTCATCTCTCAAAATTTGATTCATTTTTCCTTCATAGGTAATGGTGTCCATAATGACTGCTCCCCCTCCCTTATCAGGTTTCATTATTCTTATCTTAGAATTACTTTTTAATTCATTCAATGCTTTATATTCTTCCTTATTAAGGTTCATGTCATTTCCCATCTTTTTATATGTTTTTCTTATTTCTACTTCCATAACATTCTCTAAATTTTTAGGTTGTGGCTGCAATGGGGGGTTAAAAACTAAAGATTTCACTAGAGTTTTATTAGTATTATATGGATTTATTTGTTTATCATTCTTACCATATATTAATTTTAAGTTAACTTTTCTCAAAAACAATTTTAAGTCAAGGAGTGTAGATGTCAGTTCCCCTTTAACTTGTGGAATAAATTTAAAACCCTTTCCTAATAGACTAAAATGTTCTTCTTGAAGCATAACATCACCATAATTATAGATAGTAAAACCATTTAGAGTATTAATAATACTTTCATCATTTTGTATCATTCTCATTTATATTAATATTAAGTTTAAGTTCTGGGTCCGGGGTACATTCATTTAATATCTCCCCCTCCCCCTTTTCCCCCCATAGGAAAATTTTCATTTTGCAGCCTATCTATTTCACTATTTGTCTTTGCCCTTTCTAATGGGGGAAATTCTTTATCATATAAATCATCTCTCCATCTCTCTCCCATTTCATCAAATTCCATTTAATTTCTTTTTTCATAATTATTTTTATTATTATATTTATTATTCCTATTAAATCCATTATTTCTATTATGTAAGTTTCCATAGGTAGCTGGTTTAGGATAACTTGCATCATTTTCATAATCAAACAAATCACATTTTAATTTCTCCATTTTTCTATTAATCAATCCGGTACATTTTTCATCTATTTCACCCCTTATTTTGTAAAATGTATCTCTCTCTCTTGCTTAATATCAAAAAACAAATCATCCTTAATAAGCCCCTCCAATACTTCTATATCATTCTGTAAAACAGTTAAACTTCTATTATTCTCTTTAATAATTAATTTTAAAATATCTAAACCACTATTATTAAAAACCTCCAGCAATTCCTTATGAAATGCTGAACCTATTTGTACATTGTTAGGATATTTGTACATTCTAAGACCTTTAGGAACAACATTTTTATTAATACATTCAGTAAGGTATGCGTTTTCAATAAGTAAAGTTTTATATTTAAACATATTCTTTGATAAATTATCAATCATTTTGCTGTATGAATCACCATTTCTTTTACCTTTTGGGCAATTCGAGTCAAATTTAAAACAAACACTTTTATTTAACCAGTCTTTCATTATAACGGGTCTACCAGGAGAAACAGTACCTGAAATGGCAACGCCCGCTTGTTGTAAATTAGCGCCAACACTTTCCAATCCATTAATTCTATTTCTACAGTCCTGCAGCACCTCTGGTGTAATTGCTGGGTTAAGAGATCTACCATTCGGTTCCGAAGAGTCGCCGGCATTTAACTCAATACTGACAAAATATCAAACAGGATATAGGTGTAGCTACAGATTCATATCAGTATAGATTGTGTTCCTATTAACAATATAGGTGTAATCTGTCTAAGCCAGGTCTATATTATAACATCGAAGTCTAAAAACATTGAATGTTATAACATTGAACCCATTCAATCAAAACACCAGAAAATCAAACAGTCAGAATAGTGAATTTTTTCCCAGGGAAAAAAATTGCTGTTTCGACAAACATACACACAACTCAAGCACACCAAAATAAATAATCCACATACATACACTTCACAAAACCCTACACTAAACCAGACATACACCACTAGCTATTCACTTACCTTAACCCAACCCTAACCCTAAGGTCCCTAACTATCACACACTCACCTTACCTGCTCCCTAACCCTAACTCACCTAACCCACGCCCAATAGCACACTCACCTTTATTCACACAATTACCTTAACCCGGTCCATAACCTTCGCTACACAATTGAGGAAATAGCGAAGCTGCAGAAACGGCCCACTGAATACTTTCCCTAGGAAAGTATTCGGTGTTCTGCAGCTTCGCTATTTCAAGTGTTCACTCTACTGGGTTCAATATTATAACATTCAAAGTTTTTAGACTTCGATGTTATAATATAGACCCATCTAAGACAAGCCAATGGATTTATATCAATTAAAAATCCCTGGTAGATAAATATTTATATGATATCATTAGCAAAGCAATGTAGTCTCTTATTACCACAACTAGATAAAAATAACAAAGTGTAAATGAAATGCCCAAGGAAAAGAAAAGAAATAGGATGGACTGTGGTAAAGAAAACCTACGTGGAAGAAGGAGTATATCTATTTATGTAAACATTTACATAAATTCTCTGACAATTTCTTTCACAGGAGCATCACTGGTAGAGATTTCCAAACCATGTGAATAAATTTGCCATCCATTCCATTATCCTCTGAAACAATATGAACATATATACACTACTTGTTTGCATTGAGTTCTGGAAACTAATAACCATTACTCAAAAGCAATACCATTTTCTCATATCTTGTGGGGGAATGTCAGGCTTTTGATTGGAGACTGCTTAGTTGTTGCCCAAAGGCTGAGGCTGAATCCTGAACTGTTGCAATTAAACTGTTTAGCTCATGTTTTATTCTGACTCTTCTACAACATAGTAAGATTATATAGCTTATTGGTGACTTGTGTGTCAGGGTGGTGGTGCTCACTTCTAGGATTATTTATTTATTTATTTATTTTTTGCATAGGAGAGGAAGTGCTAATCTAGAATAAAACTGAAATCTCATTATAGGTATCACCAAAAATCTTAAATCGATAACCATCATTTAAACAGAATATACTGAAAAGGAACAAACACTATTTTGTTTCGCATATCTTATTGCAGATCAGCCAAAGAATCCCTTTGTTTTCAGTTTTTGAAGAACTCTACCAATTTTCAAATCTAGTGTAGCATTGTAGAATAGATGACCCCCTATATCTATGGAGGTGTGAGAATTTTAAATACTTATGAAGGAGTGAAGGGTTCTAATGAGGTGATGCCAGTATTTAAAAAATATGTGTAGGGATTTTATTAACCACCCTAAAACAACCTGAATAAGAATCAAAGAGAATTGCGGTATGGTGTTGCAATGTTATCCAGCTCACTCCTCATCAGCGGGAAGCATAATCAGACAAACGGAGCTTTTAATGCCTTGTGTGACAGCTAAAACAGCGAGTTTGTGTGACAACTACATCAGGGATTCTGTGTGACAGCACGTCAGGGATTCTGTGAGACAGTTGCATCATGGATTCTGTGTGACAGCTACATCAGAGATCCTGTGAGGTAGCTACATCAGGAAGTCTGTGTGACAGCTACATCAGGGATTCTGTCTGACAGCTACAACAGGGATTCCATGTGACAGCTACATCAGGGATTCTGTGTGGCATCTACAACAAGGATCCTGTGTGACAGCTACATCAGTGATTCTGTGTGACTGCTACACTAGGAATTCTGTGTGACAGATCACCAGGGATTCTGTGTGACAGCCACATCAGGGAGTCTGTGTGACAGCTAATACAAGGATTGTTTATAACAGCAACATCAGGGATTCTGTGTAACAGCTATATCAGGGATTCTGTGTGACAGCTACATCACAGATTCTGTGTAACAGCTACATCAGGGATTCTGTGTAACAGCTACATCAGGGATTCTGTGTAACAGCTTCATCAGGGAGTCTGTGTGACAGCCACATCACAGATTCTGTGTGACAGCTACAACAGGGATTCCGTACGACAGCTACAACAGGGATTCTGTATGTCATCTACATCAGGGATTCTGTGTGACAGCTACAACAAGGATTCCGTGTGACAGCTACAACAGGGATTCTGTGTGACAGCTACATCAGGGATTCTGTGTGACAGCTACAACAGGGATTCTGTATGACAGCTACAACAGGGATTCTGTGTGACAGCTACATCAGGGATTCTGTGTGACAGTTACAACAGGGATTCTGTGTGGCAGCTACAACAGGGATTTTGTGTGACAGCTACATCAGGGATTCTTAATTTGAAAACAGGGAATAAGTTAGAAGTAGCTCTGCATGTCTGCAGGAAAGAAGACAGAAGAGAAATGTAAGGAAGAAATGGCAGATTAGCATTCTCCCACCACCATGTGAATGACCTGGATTGGAGAGGTGACTTAGCAGAATTATGGCTGAATCTAACGAGGAAGATAAGATCACATTAAAGGATGCACTGGGAGAAATCAAAAAGTGAGTTCAACACTGGTAAAATTCATGTCTGATACTGCAAAGGACAAGGAGATGGAGGATGTCCTTAGTAACCATGGGGAGGACACCCAAGACTCTCTTCAGGAAACCGAGCAGATTCAGCTGAGAGTAGAGGTAGTGAGGGTGAGACTAGATTTCATGGAGAAAATCCTAAAGGACCAACTGGACAGATCAGGAAGGAAAAACACAAGCCTGAGTGCAGTACCAGAAGGCATAGAAGGATAGGAATGTAAAAAGTTAGAAGCACTTATAGCTGAATGGACAGCTTTATCTGCAGATACTATATTGATTGAGAGGGCACACAGAACACTCTGGTTCCAAGGCAATCACTGCAACCTCAGACAAATAATTGTACCCTTTGAAACATATAAGGTAATGGAAAACTCCAATCCTTGTTATGGAAAGCTGGAACAAAATGAATGTAGATCAATTCAAGGAATTCTATAGATTAGGGTATCTCCAAAATGTATAAGAAGCCAGGCAGCTTATTCCTAGGTAAGGTCTTCTTAATAAAGGGAACAAGAATAACAGAAGATCCAAAGGAAAAAATGCACTGGGTAGAGGAGAGAGGATCACAACAGCCTGTAGCCAACAGACTATCACAATCGTCCAAGCAGGCAGAATCTGTACAATCATTACAAGAAGCTATATTAGAAACCAACATGAAAATGAACACCAGTACATTGTTTCCCCTCTTCAAGTACTATGGAGTCTTGAAGGAAAGATCTGAGATTACACAATATGGCAGTGAGAATGCTGCCTTTCTGTGTGAAGGCCAACTGTGCTGGATATAATCTAATCCCCAGTGATTATCAAGAACAAGGAGGAACACGTCCCAAAAACAAAGGGGACTCAGACCCATGCTCAAATAAGAAATGGACACAAAAGGGATGTAGCTACAATGTGCATGTAACTATGGTTCTATTAGAGTTGAAAATGAGCACTGTGGTATGTATGTTTGCTGAGCAAGCAAAGGCAATGGACAATAGTTAATGAAAATGAGTGTAATGTCTAAAAAATGGAACGCTTGTAAAGGTGAAATACAATGTCCTCGCAGTGAGCTAGGCTATATCAGTGAAACAGATTAGTAAAACTGATCAGTGAAATAGAAAACTGAAAGGAAAAATGGGAGAGAGTACTGTAGGATGCATGCAGAATAATAAATCAAGGTATTCATTGGTGCTCAATGGCAAGGAATGTACAAAGTAATTCTGAACAATGGGGGGGTGGACTATATACTCAGCTGAGAGGTAATGCATGAGCTGTGTTGAAAGACTCTTCAGAGCTGGATCTTAAGTGTCTATTTTGAGCTCACTTCACCCACACCTTGGAAGAAGTACTGAACTTAATGTACCTATGTTCAAATGGTTATGTTTGTAATATATTTGTTATTTTCACTTGTAATTTTAATTTCCCCAAAAGGGGATTTTCAAATACAGCAAGAGAAACAATAGACAGAATGGAATTTAAGTAAGATGAAAACACAGAATTGGCTAGGAGGGAAGGTGAGAGAGAGAGTGGGTGATCATGTCATTGCTTCAATGTCAGTGCTACACTAATGGGTCAACATGGTGGACTTTATGTTAATAAGCTGGAGTGTTAAATGGTTAACTAACCCCACTAACACGGAAAGGATTCTGTTAGCGGTGAAAAAAGTCTAGTATTATAGTGTTGATAGAAATGCATTTATCTCATGAAGAACACCTACAATTAGGAAGGAATGTATTTGCATTAATTGCTGACTCAGTATTTAAATGGAATAGGAGAGAGAAAGTCTTGACCAAAGAAGATAAAGTAGATAGATCTACACGCATAAAGTATTTATATATATATATATATATATATATATATATATATGTATATATATATATATATATATATATATATATATATATATATATATATATATATATATATATATATGTATTACAGTGGCGGCGCGTGATATTGGACTGCAGGACTGCAGTCCCCCCCCCCCAGCTGTAAACCAAAAATGACAAAATCGCAAACTGCACGCATGCGTGCTTAGAAACTTGAATCCAGCCTGCTGTTTAACCAGTCCAGATTCAGGAAGAGTGCACCAGTCTGCAGATGCCCCAGATGTCTATGCGTTTACAACCTTATAGACTGGAAGGGGATCAGACTGCAAGGTCTGCAGTCTTGGAATGAGCACCGAGAAACAGGACGGAAGGAGAGCCAAGAAACTGGAACTATTTGTGAATGCATTCTGGTTCCAAGAACTGCTGGGATACTGTTTTAGAAGTGCAGATGGATGGGAAACAGGTACTATTGAACATAGCAGTGTGTGTGTGTGTGTGTGTGTGTGTGTGTGTGTGTGTGTGTGTGTGTGTGTGTGTGTGTGTGTGTGTGTGTGTGGCTGCATGTATATATGTAAAATGCCCCAGTTGATTTATACTGGTGGCTAGAGAGAACTCAAGATACCTGATGGTGGTTAGAGAATACTTCAGGCTTGAACCCTGTACCTTCGGTGCAGGTAGCAAGAGCCTGAATTCCCTACCCACCACCATTTGTGAAAATTTTGCAGATTTGTGCCTCATATTTTTGTTCTGTTCTTCATAAAATATGTGGTTTCTGGATTTTTAATTCATTAAATAGTTGATGGCGCAATGGTAGCATTGTTGCCTCACACCTATAGGTTTTCTGGTTTGATTCTTGGCTGGGGTGCCTTTTGTGTGGAGTCTGCATGTCCTCCCTGCATTTATGTGGGTTTCCTCTGGGTGCACTGGTGTCCTCCCATGTTACAAAGACATGTGTCTAAAGTGTTTCTCCCTGGGCCTCTGCTGAAAATTGGCTTTTGTTCCAAGTCAGACTTTCCTGGTTAACAAATGTTAAATAAAATTGAAAGGCATTTGAATTTCAGACTTCATATTATTCAGAAAGTACGGTAACACAAAACCTTTTATTTGAGAAATTTTCTATGTTTATAAGATGAATATTTGAAATTTGTCCCTATTTTTGGGACTGTATTTCCCCATTATTGGCTTCATCCAGGTTTTTTGTGCTAAGGTTGAGAGCTGTGTTGAGAACTGTATTCACTGAATAAGTTTGGAGGGCTGTATTCCCCCATTACTGGCTTTGTCCAGGTGTTTTGTGCTAAGAGGTTGACAGCTATGGTGAGAACTGAATTAACTAAATGGCAGCCATTTAAGTTTCAGTCTTGCTATCTTTCAAAAAACAGCTGATTTGGTATAGTGGTATGTTGCTCTGACTGTTTTGCACAGGGTCCTGAGTTCAAGTCTTGGCAGTGAAATGTATGGTGATAACACAGCATTTTATTCTAGCAACTTTCCAAGATTATACAAGCAATGTTTAAAATGTGTCCCTGTTTTTTGAGCTTTTGCCCCCGCCCCAGTAAATTTTGGCATTCTCCCAGATTTCTTGTGCTGCAAAGTTAAGAGAGACAGCAGAGTTTCGAGTAGATTTTACCAAGGAGCCGAGAGCTGCAGGGGAAGAGAAGTTTAGTATTGCTTATGCTGAGTCGGCTTGCATTGTTAATAGCACAAAAGGTAGTGTATTTGCTTTTGATGCAGAAAGCTGTGGTTTCTACTCCCACAGTATGTAGATGCATTGCTGATACTGTACTGTGTTGTAAAAGGGGTGGATATTGCAGTCCTTTTTTGGCAAAGATACCTAGTAACTATAAACCTGTTATCAGTTTGCCATCCATTCCCTATTGCAATATTACTAGCTTATTTTTTAATGTAACATAGGCAATTTATACCTCAAGTGCAACAGGCACTTTATTTGTAAATGAAACAATGAAATATAAAGTTGTTTGCTAGCAACAACCTCTTCATTAGTTAAAGATCTCTTTAATGTGGAATTATTTAGATGGCTTTTACTTCTTCAGAGATTGTGCATATTTACTGATACTGGTGGATTGTAGAACTTTGAGTAGACTTTTATGATGGAAATGTTCTGAATTGGGCAGTTTTGTCATTATTGGTGCATGTATTTTGTTTTTTTGTTTACTGGAAAAATGTTCAAAACAATAAATTTAATCATCTAACAACTGTACTGTATTATACAAGGAATATAATTTAATACAATCAGGAAGGAGTATCAAAGAACACGTGTATGTTTCGTGCACACGGGGCCTATGATTTGAAAACAGTCCAAAGTTTATCTGCCACTGACAAAACTTATTTTCTTTGAAAGTGGGTTTCAATGCTGTTTCAATGAATGTGAGCTTCAAGGGCAAAGAAGTTTTAATGCCAACTCTATTTTCATTGTGAGACTGCATTGCTTTGTTTAGCAGATGCCCATTAGTGTTTGTGCAGTAAAATGCAAAATAAAACATTCAAATGAAATCCAAATCATCGCAGAAGTAAAGCAGTATGCACATTACAGTGTTTATGGTAAATGGGGTGAAATAGCCAAGTAATGGGACATTGGAATGGCTGCAAGGGGGAGGCTCCATTTGACCATGATTTTGTGAGGGGGGAAGGGCGGCAAACTCAGACAGCCCTGGCTGAACTATAATGTCCAGATTTTTGCAGAATGAATAAATTTTTGCTTCTTATTTTTGGTTTATTCCTCATAAAATTTGTGGTTTTCTGGCAAATCATTTAAGAATGAAGTCACTAAATAATGACAGACATTGAGTTTCAGACTTCATAACCTTCAGAAAAATGCATGCTAATGCAAGACCTATTATTCTATAAACAAGAACAATTTTTAGTACTGTTTGAATGTTCCTGCAATATATTTGACCTTGTCCCGATTTCCTGCATTAAGAGGTTGAGAGGTACGTGCATATAAATCACTTTATAGAATTAGGAATATCCAAACCTCTCAACTGTCCCTGATTTTGACTCAAAATGTTGCTCTCCCCCTAATAATCCCTAACAAAATGGCAATTTTGGAAGAAAACGGGGAGGGTTTACAATTATAAATAACTGTAATGATCAGACTTATAGATTACTTTTATTTCAGAAATGCATATAGATTCTCTTATTTTGTCAGCTGCTTAAGTTAACAGTACTAATATTAAAAAGTGTCCCTTCTTTGACAGGTTCCCAGCTGTATTGTGTGGCAATTTTATATTTTTGCATCACATTTTTGGTCTGTTTTTCATAAAAGTGTGGTTTTCTGGCAAATTAGTGGCAAATCATTAAAGATTGAAGATAGAAAATAATGACAGACATTTGAGTTTTAGATTTCATACCTTTCAGAAAATTCATACTAATGCAAGACCTACTACTATTCTATTTTCTTTCTAAGTTTATAAGAGCAATATTTAAAAGTTGTTCTTATTGTTGGGCCTTTGTCCCACTTCTATGTATGGCTTTGTCTAGATTTCTTGGTCTGAGGTTGAGAGGTATGACAAATGTGTCAGAGCCATCACTGTCAGCCAGAGACATTTCATATTGTGACATACTTGTTGCACCCCACTCCACCGTGTAGTGACTCTGGATGTATTCAAGCAAGGCAAGGAGCAGTTATGCAGTGTAAATGTGCAGAGTACTCCCCCATCCAAGGTAGACACAAGTACTACAGTGGATTTTCATCTGTCCTTGATTTTGCAGAATGTTCTGGTTTTCTGTCATATTTCTATACTGTTGATTTATGCTTCTTATTATTCAGAAAATGCATGTTGTTGCAGTGCCCTGTTGCTCTTTGTTTAAGTAGCAGTGCTTTAATGACCATCAGGAAAGCTTGTCTGAGATTGTAAGATGCAAGTAAGCTTTAATAAGCATACTGTTAAAGAATTATCAATGTTGAAAGTCTTTTTGTTGTTGCCATGAAGAGAATATTTACATAACTAGATAGCGTATAAGCCTTAGGTATTCAAATGCATATGACAGGATTACAGTATTTTCAGAAGCACATTACATTTGTTGGAGACTTGGAGTCATCTTTGCAGGCTTTACTAAACTGGAGTCATCTTTGCAGGCTTTGCTAAATTAAACAAAATGCCAATATATCATGTGTGGTCCATAACCTGTGCAGTAATCCTTTAAGCAATTTATTTTGAGCTTGTTTCTTGTTTGCTGTTCATTTTTTACATTGATCATGCTTTCCCCATGAAACAAGTAGATAGCTGTTGCCAAGCAGCAGGTCTTTTTTGGATAAGAAACATTTTTACAAGTGGGGTATCACAAAGATTGCTACTTTCAGCATGTTACTTGGTACTTTTATAAAGATGAATATAAATTATAATTAGAACTGCAGTGCGAGGAGAAGTGGTTTGAGTTGAGTGCTGCTTGTTTTTTTTATACTTGACTTTGACTGGCATTCCAGTAATGTATTTAAAAAGTAATTTATTTTTTCATGCCTTGCAACCTTTTTGTTTCCATCTAGATATTAAGTAAGCTGTCATGTAGCCAACACATTGAAATATTTTTTTCCTTCTACACTTCATTTTGTCTTGATTGGACTCTCGTAATGATGGTTTGGTACCCAGGACAGCGTATTTAAAGTTCCAGTTGTTGTCATTTTAAGCATAGCTCTACCCATTTCTAGTTGGCCACACCCCTTCCTATTGGCCTCACCCTTCAGCTGTCTCCTGCAGCCCCCCTTTTGATTTGAATTCACCAGCCGCCACTGGTATATTATATATAATTATACATATGTATAATATATATATATATATATATATATATATATATATATATATATATATATATACATATACATAAATAAACACACACACACACACACACTCACATATATATATATATATATATATATATATATATATATATATATATGTGTGTGTGTGTGTGTGTGTGTGTGTATATATATATATATATATATATATATATATATATATATATATATATATATATATATATATATATATGGCCAGGGTATGACTATCCATAGTATATATAATTTCCATTCAAAACTAGTTGTACAGAAGTGAGAGGAAACTTAGCAGACATTTTGGGATTTTTTTGAGGGAGCACTTAAGATAATAGGAGACTAGACTCAAATACACAAAGACAACATCAGTGCAGATTAACAAAGTCAAAAGTATACATGAAAGATACATTGCAATAAATGGGTTTAGTGGATATTTCGTTGGTGTGGACCAAGGAGAGGAGACAACAAGGTTTTTTCTCATTGTTCTAATAGGGACAATAGCTTGTCATGTTTAGATAAGGGATATCTCTCAAGGAACATACAAGATAGATTCAGGGAGTAGAGGTGGGACCACTATTTTTATAGACCACTTATGTTTAAAAGAACAAGTAAAATGTACGTTCAAGCCCAGAAGGATAAAACAATGGAGGTTCTCCTTTTATAAGTGAGAACAAGGATATTATAAGAACTGGCTTTTAAAAATATTCAATTACCCAGTTGAAAGAGGTTACAGCAAAGAGGTGGAGAAATGTAAAAATAAAGTAGGGCAGAAACTCAATCAACATGGAAGTATGATTAATGAAGGATAGAGTTAAGAAACAAGAATGGTGTTAGAAAATTAGAAATGTATAGCTTAAAGGAAGGGTAGAACTATTAGAGCTAAAACAAAGTACAGGGAAATGGAAGATCAACAAATGTAATTAAGGCAGGACCTTTAGCCAAAAGGCTAAGGCTACTAGATCATATGGTGGCTATCTCATCCCTGGAGTTGTTCTGATCTTACAGGGAGATAACACAAGCTTCTGAAATATTACAATTATTAAGGGAATACTATGCTGAGTTATCCCATGCAGAACAAGAACAGAAATAATATGAAGGAGCAAACAAAGACATTTTTAGGGTAGTTAAAGCTTCAGAAATTAATAAAGTTGGTGGCACAGGAACTGGTGAGAAGAATAACAGAACAAGAAGTTAAGCATGTTCTTTGTCAGATGCCAATTAAAAAAAACTTATAACCAAAGACAACTGGCGTAGTCATTACCATCTCACTGGTAACCAAGAAATACAAAGGTAATGCTGGACATAGCTGTACAATAGAGTGAACATGCTTCCATAAATGCTATATCAAAGAAAAAAATTACTAGTTATATTAAAGATAGATAGATAGATAGATAGATAGATAGATAGATAGATAGATAGATAGATAGATAGATAGAGATACATATCTTAATTCAAATTAAATGCTTTCATCCTCCAACCAGGGACTTTATCAGAATCTGTTCAAAACCATTACATCATTTTCTTTATAGAGCAAACAAAATTCTCTATAATTTAAAACAAATTACTTAGCTGATTATAAAAAGTACATTTGGTTAAATGCAATACTAATAACCAGAACAACAAAATACATTTCTTATGTACACATAGGTGTTTAAAAGGCAATTACTATGTATAAAAGAACCTTTTACAAA
Organism: Protopterus annectens; assembly: GCF_019279795.1. Lineage (NCBI taxonomy): Eukaryota > Metazoa > Chordata > Ceratodontiformes > Protopteridae > Protopterus > Protopterus annectens. The sequence goes on from NC_056751.1 coordinate 177,343,135, forward strand.
CATATATAAAATAACAAGAAATTATAAAAATCACCTTAGAAAACAATGATAAATAATTCCTTAATTAATTAATTAATTAATTAATTAATTAATTAATCAATCAACTTAAGCCACCTAAATAGTACAAAAAAAAAGAGTATACAATGAAATGCAATGCTAATAACTGACAAAACAAAAATACCATTCTTATATACATTTAAAATATAAATAATTAAGAAGGTATATAGCTTTTTATATGTTTAAAATGACAAGAAAACATTACAATTTCCCGTAAGTACATGAATACTAATATAATCTAAAAACAGCTGCATCACACTCTAATAACTTAGCTAACTGTACTTTTAAAACTGGTTGAAGGGAAGTGTTCATTAAGACCTGTTGGCAAAATAGCATTTCCCCTGAACTGCCAAAGCACTTCCTTATATACCATCTTAGCTTCCCATTGTCCTCCCCATGGATCAATATCTACTTTTTCCAAAATACCAAATTTTAAATCTTTAAACCCTTTACAAACCAAAGTGCATGTAATAAGAGAGCTATTTATAATATTGTTTAGGATACCATATTTGTGCTCATAAATCCTTTTTCTCAATGGTCTTTCAGTTTTGCCTACATAAAAACTGAGCAAACTGAGCAATCAAATTAAGTGCAATGTAAGTCAGCCCTGATATGGAGCAGTTACCAGTCTGTAATTTCACAATAGATCCAAAACCATTTTCAAGGTTTAAAGTTTCACATTGTAAAATACTGGTACAGTGCTTACAGAAGCCACAATTTTCATACCATACTTTTTGCCCTCATACCCTTCCTTCTGTGGGTACTCCAAAAAACTTTTAACATTTCTGGTAGTTTTCAAAACAAACTTAGGATCTGCTCTGACCTCATTGAATACTGTTGGATTTTCCCACAAAATACTCCAATTGTTCCTAACTAGTGTTCTTGTCTTACTATAACCTAAATTTTATTGGACAACTAGGGCTTTGTGGAAATCCACTTCATCCCTATTACTCCTGCCTTAATTATATTTGTCGATCTTGCCATTTAAATGTGCATGTGTATGTAAGAAATGCATTTTTGTTGTCCTGGTTATTAGTATAGTATTTAACTGAATGCACTTTTTATAATCCAATAAGTGACTGAATGTTGATTGGTTTGTTTTAAATGACTGGAAATTTTGTTTGCCCTATAAAGGAAATGATGTAATGTTATGGAATACATTCTGATGAAGTCCCTGGTTGGATGAATGAAAGGTCTTAATTTCAATAAAAATGTATATTTTTACTACAACTAGTACATTTTTGTTGGATATAGCATTTATGAAAGTGTGCTCACTCTAGGGTGGATGTTTGGCATAATGGTTAAGGCGTTTGCCTTACAAACACAAGGTGCAGGGTTTGATTCTCACATGTGATAATTGGCTAGATTTAAGGGCAGTTAGCCTAGTACTAATCTAGGAACCTATTGTATAGCTCCGTACAGTGTTACCTTTGTTTTTCTTAGTTATTTTTGTAAAATGTCTGCAGAGAAATCATCAAGGACAGATGGCCTCCCCATAGAGGTGCAGAACCTAGTGGCAGAGAATATGATCAAGATTTTGGGTGAATTGCTGAACTCCTTTTTACAATCAAAAACAAATCCAGTTTTGTGGAGGGATGTAGTGATTTCATCAATATATAAGGAGGGGGAAATTCAGAAACCTTTCATCTGATATCGTTAATCTTCTTTCCATTCATCACTGATGGGTTCGGTTCCGAGCCCTCGGAATGGAGTCAGCCTTTTTACCAAGCTCGCACCAGCCAAAAAAACTTTCGAGCTAAGTCTCTACCCAGAATACCCTTCTCCCTGTTACCTCAGTTCTTGTTTGCCACGTAGCCGTAAAGCCGTGTTTCAGCCAAGCTCTCAGCTAAGTAGAACTTTTTTAATATCTTGTGTGAAACATTTTGGATATCTTCAAATTTTATTAAACGATTATTATTTCCAGTGTTTTTTCTTCTGTTTAACCTTGTTTCTCCTCCCTACCCACCATTACCATTGGTAAACTTTCAAGTACCATTGTTGGTATGGCCTTTCCTCCCTTACCCTTGTGGTATTTCTTAATACCATAGTTGGTATTTTCTCTCCTGTTTAAACTATTAGCTTAATCTTTTATTCAGGTGTTTCCCTTCTTTTCTCTACATGTCAGTGTATTGTTATTGTTGTGACCTTTTGAAAGGAGTTAATTTTTTTCTAGTTAGATTATACAGTTGGCCTGTGGTGTTTTTTTTATGAATATATCGGATAAGAGGGGTGCTTCAGGTTTTAAGCATTGTACTTTATGTAAGGGCAAGTTACCTAATAGTGATTCTCATGATGACTGTGTATACTGTTTGGGAGTGTCCCACCTTTTGGTGCAGCCTCTGTGTAACATTTGTCAGAGTTTCAGTCAATGCACTCTTAATGAGCACAAAAATAAACTCATTCTGAAAGGGTTACTCAAGTCTCCCTTCTCAGAGACCATTTCTCAACCCATCCTATTAAGGACAAAAAGAGTTCCCACTCTGTTCTTTCTTCACCATCAGGTGATCAGATGGAAAATCAAAGGTCCCAGAGTTATCTTTTGAGCATAAATCTGCCTCTACCGCTCCATCTTCCTTGGATCCAACCATCTCAAAGCCTTCGATACCAGCACCTGTTTTGGCACCGGTCCTGCCTCCAGCACTGATCATAGACTGTACTTCTCCTATTTCAACTTCGGCACCTGTGGCTGCTTTGACTCAGGGCATACCTTCAACTACTCCATTAGCTTCCATATTGGAACCAACCGTTTTGGCTCCAACTGCCACTTCGGCACCAAGCGTTGTACCAACCTTACTGGATTTGACCTCTTTACTTCCGGTCTCAAAACTAGAGACTTTGGTGCCAGCAGACCTTGCACCATGGACCCGATACTCCCCTTCTGTTGATCTGTTTCTAGGCCAAGAGTATAGCCCCTTCATCGAACGTCCTTACTCCCCATCCAGAGTATCCACTAAATACACCAGGAGCCTGTTGGAACATGATGTGGTGCATCTTGTAGACCAGCTGTTGTTAGCCAGGTGGATCCCCTCTCTTCCTAAGACCCATCCACCTGCAGGACTTGGGTTGTGTTATCCACGGACTCTATCTTACACTCCTACTTTGACCATCTCAGTTCCAAAGTCTTCTGCTCTGACATCCTTCTTGGAACCCATCACCTCAACGCCTACAGTGCATCTCACTCTGGCTCTGAGTTTGTCCCTTCAGTCTTTGGTTCCCACTGAACCAGTTCTTCCGCAATCTGGGGATTGGGAGATGGGAGTGTCAGCCCGGGGTACGAAACCGCCTCCCTCCTCAGTTCCATCCACGGCATCGATAGCCACATCTGCGCTGATCCGACTTGAGGCTCCATCCATGTGGGCAGGTACATTGAAGTGGGGTGTGACCCTGGTCCTGTGGTTGTCTTTCTTGGTTCCATGCTCCCATCCCTCTTTGGGCAGGCCTGCCTTCCGCGTGATGGAGAGGGCTCTTGCTTCTGGCACTCCTTTGATGTCAGAACCCCAGCTTTCTCCCCCTGAGCTACAGCTGTCACAGACCAACCCCCTGGCACACCAGGAAGAGAAGCCACAGTACACCCCTGTTCAGGGTCCCCGCTCTTCTGAGTCCTCCTCAGAGATTCCCCTGAGGAGCCCCCTCGAAAGAAGACGTGCAAGAGGAAGCACATGGACTCACCCGAGGAGTCCTTAATGGAAGACATGGATTACAATGATGGTGAAAGGTGCGCACAGTCATCTCCTGATGATGTCTCCTTCAGAGACAACCTGGAAATGTTGAAGCAGAGAGGTGACTGGAAGCCCTCCAACCCTTCATCTGAGGAGTCCATGTTCCTGCAGGCTTTTCATGCCCGGCCTTCTACCTCTTGCTCTTCTACCGCCTGCTGACGATCTTGTCCAGCTTGTCATGCAGCGCACTTGGAAGAACTCTGATTCCAATGAGGTGATCCCTTGGAGACCAGACAGAATTCTTTCCCCTCCTGAGGAGAACCCGCATTTGTCCAAAGGGTTACCAGTTGGTGCTATGGTGGTGGCAGCAGCCACAAAAAAGGACTTGGCTGAGGAAAGTCCCACTGTCCACCCACCCAACAGGGAGTCCCAGGCAGTGGGCAGACTAGGAAAGTATGTTTTTGCATCAGGGACCTTTGCTATACGGTCCCTGAATTATTTGGCACATTTTACGAGGCTCAAGAGGGACTTGATCTCTGAACTCTCTGGGACCCTCACAGGACAATTGTCCGATGAGATCAGGGGCAAAGTGGCCTCACAGCTTGCAACCCTGGAATCAATATCCAACTCATCCATGAGGTTGCTGTCACATGTGACCGAAGGGGTGGCTAGAGCAGTGGGTTCGGGCATTGTTATGAGGCGTCATGCCTGGATGTGCATTTGTGACCTCACGGATCCCTTCAAGTCTTCCTTTCTGAATGCTCCCATTGAAGCGTCATTCCTTTTTGGCTCCAAAGTGAAGGACACACTAGCCAGGTGCTAGCAAGATGGAAAGACCCTGTCTGCCGTAGGCCTGTGGTTTTCCAACCCTCAACGTACCTTCTCCAGGAATCAGAGGAGTAGAAAAATGGGGCATAAATCTCAGGGTCCTTTCTGTGCCGCACATGGTGATGATACCCCCAGAGCCAGGGAGGGTAACAATTCCGGAAGACACCCCTATAGAGCCAGAGGGGGTCCTTGTAACCAAGGATCCAGGGACTCTTTCTCTGGACAGCCTTATCAGTGCTCCTGAGGAGCAGCCCGATTGCTTACCTCTGGAAGCAGTCGGGGGTCATTTCTCTCTGCACCAAGCTGCCTGGCAATCTATCACCACCAATCATTGGGTGCAGAGTATCATCACCAGAGGTTACACCATTTCTCTTTCTTGTCAGCCAAATTTTCCAAGAAAACTTCCTGACATTCCACCCAGTCAAAGGGAAGAAGAAGCTTCAGAGATTATAAAGCTGTCTCAAAAAAGAGTCATCCAACCAGTCCCACCAGATCAGCATGGATCCAGATTTTACTTGCGATTCTTTCTGGTGCCAAAAAAGACAGGGGACTGGAGACTTGTTTTGAATCTCAGTGGCTTAAACAAGTCTGTCACCCTTTTCTCTAGAAAACTCAATCTGAGGTAACAGGGAGAAGGACATTCTGGGTAGAGATTTAGCTCGAGAGAGTTTTTGGCTTGGTAAAAAGGCCGACACAGTATCGAGGGCTTGGAACCAAACCCATCAGTGACGAATGAAAGTAGATGAACAACACAGATGGAATGTTATGGTAAGACATAACTTCTTTTTTTGTAAGTAAAGTTTCTTGTTGAAACTAAAATAAGTACGTGTTAATGCAAATTATTAATAGAATACTCAATCAAGGTTATATTAAGAAACAGCTATTTGATACTTTGCATAAGTTATATGATTACCCAAGACTTATTATTACTGTGGGAAAACATTCCCTGTGGCATTTTAGTCAAGAAAACAGTCTTTAGTATGTGTTTTTGCTAACAGTTTTTGTGTGAATAAGATGATGTTAGTCATAAACATACTGTCAGATGAAGTTTTAAGAGAGATGCTTTCAACGGTTCACAGATAATTGCTAGATTGGATGCTTTTCTGGGTTATTTTAAACTTATCCAATTTTTCTTTCCAAGGTAAGAATTAAACCTTATACTTTGTGTTTATGAGGTAAACACCATAAGCATTATGCCAACCCCCAACCCCATGATTAGTGGTCAAAATCAAACTCTGCACCTTGCATCTGTGTGTGAAAGACCTTAACAATTCTGTCAACTCTGCCACAAAGTGTATTGAAACTTTACTGACAAGGTGGTCATGGTGGTGAGAGTGTCAAATCCTAGCCACTAGACCATCAGGGACTCTGTTCCCTTTATAATTTATGACAGAGGTGACAGAGTTACTCTTTATGTATAAAACACTTTTATTATCTAAGTTAACCTTATCTCTTGTATTACTATTTTATATACTTAATTAAAACACTCATATAGATTAAAACCCTACACCATTATCACTAAAACCCATGGCCTAATCAAAAAACTATATTATGCAATAAGTCTGTAGACTACTGCATGCTTAGCCAAAAAAACAGACAGTGATCAAAGGTGAGAAGTAAACCATTTACCTTGTGTCTGTGAGGTAATCACCTTTACCATTATGCCAACCCCAACATAATAATACCCATTTGTTACAGGTAGGCCTACAGGATGCACAGTCCCTTCTCAGGGCTAATGTCTGGTTAAGTAGCATGCTCAAGATCACAATAAGCAAATGAGGTCTGTGGGAACCTAGCCCTGTACTACAGGAACAACAGCTTAGTCTTCACCTTCTGCACTAACTGCCAGACAGATCTCAGATTTTGTATTACAATGCTGTTCCAGTTTAGCCGGTAAATTAGTCCATTGCCAGTTTGTGGAATTATGTGTAGAATTATAGAAAAGTGTTGTCACTGTTCAATATGGGATTTTATGTATGTTGGAGGGATATATATATATATATATATATATATATATATATATATATATATATATACACACACACACACACACACACATATATATATATATATATATATATATATATATATATATATATATATACATACATACATATACATGGATTCGTATCACTTCACTGAAAGACCATTTCACTGAAACCCATTTCACTGAGACCAAATCATCTAAAGTTCATTTCACCTAAAACTCATTTCACCTAAAACTCATTTCAATGACAAGTAGTACTCTAAGGCAAGTCAAAGGTATATGTCCTTTTCCCCACTGTAGTGTGATCCTGGTGTTAGTATATATAGTTAGAGGGGTGTGGGGGGCACAGCCACCCACATTGAGGAGGTGCGTAGCCCCTGCCCACCTAGTTGCATTTTACCAAATAATGCAAAACAAAACCATACAACAGAAAACCAAATTAAGTGGGGAGCTACATCCCCCACAGCCCCTATATATATATATATAGTATGACAGATAAAGTTGGATGGCAGATAGACTCCACATGAGAAGAAGTTATTTATACTTTGATTTGTGAATTTAAAAAAGTTTACATAGAGGAAACTGAGTATACTGTGAAAAAAAGAACTGTAGAGCATATGTATGATACACGAAGGGGTTGTATGAATAATATGTTGACAAGACATACATAAATCCAATCATCATGCTGACATTTTAAGGGATTTTATTTTATTGTATCATCCTTAACACCTTAGGTATACTTTTAAGATTTAGCTAGTACAGAAGAAGTTATTTCATGCTGAAATGTAGAACATATAAACCCCAGGGATTGAATTAAGAAATCAACTGTTTAATGTACTGGAACTTTAAAAATTAATTGTGTTTGATTTAATTGATGATATATAAACAGCACATTGTTTCTACTGTTTTACCACCATGAAGGTTTGGAAGTAAAGGAAATAGGGATTTTTAAAGAAATTTAATAAAATTTGAGTTTTCATCACAAGTGTTTTTCAAAGATTAATTTTTTTGTCCTGGGCTTGAGTGTTTCATATTTTTTTGCGAACCATGTTGTTTGTAACACAATTCTTTTCCAAGGCTGAATTATGAAATAGATGAAAGAGAGGATATTGCTCACAAATTGAATATAAATACATAAAGTTGTTAAAAAAACTGAGAAAAGAAGTGAAAAAATCTTGACATTTTATTAATATGAATTATTAATCATATCCAGATTCCAGTGCAGAGCAGTCAACGAATTAAATAATATAATAAAATCTGCCAGCAAGAAATAAACTTGCATGATCACATATTGACTTTATGGATCTATATCAGTATGGGTATCACCTTAAGAGGCTTAAGAATCACTACATTGCCATCTAATGGCTTTGGGGTAGAAGAAAAGTAATATCAAGAATGGAGGATGGAAGCAGTTCATTTATGTACTATGACATGGCTTTAAATTTTTATTGAAAGGGATATATAAAAAACAATGGAGAATTATGGAGCAAACAAAACAAATATCTGATCAGTTTGCTGCTGCTTTAAGTGAATCAATACTTGAAGAGATGGATGAACATGCTGTTGGAGAAACCCACAAAAGAGAAGCGGAAAGGATAGAATTTAAATAATAAAACAGAAGGTGGTAAATACCTAGCAGAGCAGTCATTAACTGCTTTTGTCAAAGTAAGAAGTGAAGTGTAGATACGAACTGTACAATGGATCCTTCGCTGCAACAAATAGTGTTTATTGAAAAAACGCAAAGAACCTTGTAGCAACAAAACCAAGTTTCTTAACACGAAACAGCAACTCCAACCAAGCATATAACATATAGGAACTAAAACTCCATAGAGACAGTGTCCAAAACAACTGGATGTCAGTAATTCCAATAACAGTTAAGCGCTTTCATCCGACTATGCAGACTTCCTCAGAACTGTCTAAAAACTGTTACAACTTCCTTTTTAAGTTTAAATTTGGCGCCAACCAGGATCTGGTCTTAAAGCAAAATCTACCTGAGATAAACTCGTGCTATGAGTTGTGTATAAAAGCTACACCTATTGTGAAACACAATGTAAAGGTATATATAATAATAATAAATACATGCAGAACACATGTGCAGGGAGAATAAATTGTACACGAGCATATAAAATCAGGAATAAAAATGAAAATAAAAATGAAAATGAAAATAAAAATGCAAATGCAACGATAAAAATAACACAGTAAACAGCTTAACACGACACACATCCAAAAGTGTCCTTCATACTGGTCTATGTAACATATAATAAAGGGGGAGAACCATAGAAAACCCATTAGTCTATACTTATAAAAGGTTTAATACTAATGTAATCATTGATGCCAGGTGATCTCAAGGCATCAGTGAGTATCTGCCATTTACTTTCTTTAATGGCAAGATTACCCTTAATATTCCCACCCCTAATACTAGGATAAACCTGATCAATAATGGTGAATTTGAACTTGTGCGTGTCACCATTCTGTAAAATATGTCTACAAAGTGCATTCTTTTATCATTCTTTTGATACAGTACAAATGGTCATAAATACGTCGTTTTAATTGCCTTTCCGTTTTACCTATATAGAATGCGGGACATACATTACAAGTCGCTATATAAACCACTAACTTGGTGTTACAATTTCCATATCTAGCACTGATGTATGTGGCATTAAAATTATTTAATTTAAAACCCTCTTTAACATTGATATAAGCACATTGTTTACACGCACCACATTTCACTGTACCCTTCCTGTTGTTAACAGTATTCTCATAGTTACTTTCCACCATCTTTTTCAAATTCGGACCCATTTTATACACAAATTGTGGAAATGTTCCTATCTTATTAATAATAGCTTCATCAGTAGTCATTAACCTCCAGTGTTGTTTAATAATATTTTCTATTTGCTTCACTACAGGGGAGTATGTAAGAACGCAAACCCTCCCCTTGAAGGTCCTAATATCCTTCTCAATCTTAACCACAGCTTGACCCAGTAGTGGTTTGTACTTCTTCCCCCATTCCGCAGATATATATCTTACCACATCATTAAGTAAGGGTTTGGGGTAACCCCTAGTGGTGAACATCTCCACAATATTATTTAATTCGTGTATCATAATGTCCTTAGTAGAGGACATACGGGCTGCCCGTATACATTGTCCCTTAAATATATTTTTGAACATATGTATAGGATGGTTGCTACTATATTCTAAATAATCATTTGAGAATGTTTCCTTTCTAAACATTTTTGAAACAAATCCATCACTTCTATGACTAATGAATGTGTCCAAATACGCAATACCTTTATTGCTGTAATTATATGTAAATTTAAGAAATTCTGTGGTCTGGTTAAGATATGTGACGAACGGTTCAATAGAGTCCAAAGGACCGTCCCATAATATAAATAAATCATCTAAAAATCTAGAATAAAACCTAATGTGTTTGTGATATACACTATTAAAAAGGTGCTCAGACTCCCATTCTAACATAACTAAATTGGCAAATATGGGGGCACAAGAAGCCCCCATGGCCACACCAGTAGTTTGTTTAAACAACTCGTTCTCAAAAAAGATGTAGTTATATTCCAGTATCATACCCATCATGTCAGTCATGAGGTTGATCCTATCCCATTCAAAATTTGTATGTTTCCTCAAACTATTGCAAAAATAGTCTAATCCAATGTCCTTAGGTATACAAGAAAACAGATCAACCACATCTATGGTCAAGAATACTAAATGTTCACTCCAAATTTGGGAGGTAAGTTTACTAAGAAACATCCACGAATCTTTGATTAAATGGGGTATATTGTTATAAACTGACTTGGCCCATTTATCAATAACAACACCTATAGGAAAAGTTTTGGACCTACTACCAGAAATAATAGGTCTAAATGGAGGATTATCCACACTTTTATGTACTTTGGGTATACCTAAAATAGACGCTATAGTGGGATTTTCAACCTTCATGAACTGATAAGTGTCATAAGTTATCCTATGATCAATGTAGTATTCTTCTAAGGCCAAATTAATGCGACGATAACCAATATTAATTTCATTTAATGAAATGGCTTCATATTTACCTGAAAAATGTAAAATTTTATATATCTCGTTAATGTAGTCAAGTTTGTTGTATATAGCAATTCCACCTCCTTTGTCAGGTTTCATAACCCTTACCTGTTGATTGTTTACTATATTTTTTAAAATCATGCGTTCACCAGCGGATAAATTATCTTTACGTTCGTCTCCATATTTTGTACTTAATCTGTAGTTTTTGTACAAACAATAAATGTCCTGACTAACCATTTTGTCAAAACTTGCAAGTATTAAACCTTTTATAAGTATAGACTAATGGGTTTTCTATGGTTCTCCCCCTTTATTATATGTTACATAGACCAGTATGAAGGACACTTTTGGATGTGTGTCGTATTAAGCTGTTTACTGTGTTATTTTTATCGTTGCATTTGCATTTTTATTTTCATTTTCATTTTTATTTTCATTTTTATTCCTGATTTTATATGCTCGTGTACAATTTATTCTCCCTGCACATGTGTTCTGCATGTATTTATTATTATTATATACCTTTACATTGTGTTTCACAATAGGTGTAGCTTTTATACACAACTCATAGCACGAGTTTATCTCAGGTAGATTTTGCTTTAAGACCAGATCCTGGTTGGCGCCAAATTTAAACTTAAAAAGGAAGTTGTAACAGTTTTTAGACAGTTCTGAGGAAGTCTGCCTAGTCGGATGAAAGCGCTTAACTGTTATTGGAATTACGGACATCCAGTTGTTTTGGACACTGTCTCTATGGAGTTTTAGTTCCTATATGTTATATGCTTGGTTGGAGTTGCTGTTTCGTGTTAAGAAACTTGGTTTTGTTGCTACAAGGTTCTTTGCGTTTTTTCAATAAACACTATTTGTTGCAGCGAAGGATCCATTGTGCAGTTCGTATCTACACTTCACTTCTTACGTTGTTGGTTGTTGTCTATTTTACGCGTTTCGATATGGAGGGCGACAATGCAATTCTTTTGGCTGCATCGGATAGAGATGGGCTGAACCAGCCTCTAAAAGTCGTGTCGGACAGAGATGAGCTGAATAAGCTACAACAGGATTTCGTGGAGTTAAAAGGAGAGATGGTTCGGTTGGCGGCGTTGGTTGAACGCACTCTGGGTATGTTAAACCATACGGAATTAGTTAAACATTCAGATGCGCACATGGCTCATTTAAAAGTATTGGAAGTGGACTTTGATAACAGTCTGGATGTTGTAACTAGGATTAATACCAGTTCACCGAACACTATTCCTAATGGACAGAGACAGTTATCTATAGTGGACAATGGTTCGCAAGACAAGCATGTAGATGAACTACAAGTATGTTCACGTAAGCAGGATAGTAAAAGTACCAATAATGACTATACCTTTGATTTTAGTATTTTTCACACGTATAGTGAGACGGAAAGACAAGGAGCGAAACCAAAACGACCAATGACTTTAAAAACATACGCTGGTGCATCGAGAGCACAGGCATGTGTATCTAATAACATGGAAAATAATGTTATTAAATCTATGACTCACACTGTGAGAGACAATACGCTACATAAGACTAAATTGACTGATTATCAGAAAAGTAGCAATAAAACGACGAATGCTTTAAGTGGGGATTATCTGGAAGGGTTTCTTAATGATGATTATGATTTTACAAAATGTGAAAGATATGATAGAAGGAACAGTGGGGGTGGACGGAATAAGGGTGAGTTTAATGCTAGTATTAAGGATATGATTTACACACTTGGAAAAAAATTGGTGTCCATCAAAAACACAAAAATTGAGAATGCATATTTTTCTAAATGTACATCATTAAAAATAATACCTAAGGGAATTAGGTTTTTTAAATTACCTATGGGTGTTGAGTTGAATGCAAGAACCAAAAGTGAATTTAACTCATTATTTGACGATTTTGGATTTAAATATATGCAAATGCTTGTTAATAGGAATGATGAAAAAATTACAAAACTAATCCATAAAGTAGACGTTCTTAATCAGGATATTATTAACCATGAACAGTTCACGCAATGGGGTGAGTTATATGAGAACCAATTTACACTGGCTGATCTCAAGGCTAGGGATGTCCATAATAGAAAAACTAGGAAAATTACCCGTGATCTGGATCAATATACATACCACAGGGCTTACATCTGGCCAAGGGATAGATTGGATGCTGATAAGGATACTCAGGCTGATATGGTTGCACATATGGGGGATGGAGAATTGAGTGGACATAGGGGTAAAGGTAGACATCAACAATATCAAAAAAACTCGCGAACACCTTGGAACAGAAGAAAGAGGTAACTACTGAATGCATTAGTGAAAAGAACAAGAGTAAGCAAAACAAGGATAGTTACAAGAACATTATTGGTGAGCCTACCATTGAAACACATGAGGATACAAGCAGGGTAGAGAAGAACACCTTGGATAACAGTAACATCGTTACTGTATATAACGGTTTCAAAGTATTCAATTACACAAATTATGTGATCACTGACGATTTTTATAAATTATTTTCCAAAGGTATGAAGTTCATTCCTACTGTGGATATGAACTTGATTGATACAATCATGGAAATAAAATTGTTTTGTCGAAGGTTAAATTTAGCTATTCAATTTGATAATAAAGATGAAATAGATAAAAGTGTTGCTTGCCCTTCGAAAAATAATATTTTAAAGAAAAAAAGTACTTATGTACCAACTAGCAATCCTACGGTTGCAAGTTTTGACAAAATGGTTAGTCAGGACATTTATTGTTTGTACAAAAACTACAGATTAAGTACAAAATATGGAGACGAACGTAAAGATAATTTATCCGTAGGTGAACGCACAGTTTTAAAAAACATAGTCAACAATCAACAAGTAAGGGTTATGAAACCAGATAAAGGAGGTGGAATTGCTATATACAATAAACTAGATTATATTAATGAGATTTATAAAATCTTGCATTTTTCTGGCAAATATGAAGCTATTTCACTAAATGAAATTAATATTGGTTATCGACGTATTGATTTGGCATTAGAAGAATACTATATTGATCATAGGATAACGTATGACGTATATCAGTTCATGAAGGTTGAAAATCCCACTATAGCGTCTATTATAGGTATACCCAAAGTACATAAAAATGTGGATAATCCTCCATTTAGACCTATTATTTCTGGTAGTAGGTCCAAAACTTTTCCTATAGGTGTTGTTATTGATAAATGGGCCAAGTCAGTTTATAACAATATACCCCATTTAATCAAAGATTCGTGGATGTTTCTTAGTAAACTTACCTCCCAAATTTGGAGTGAACATTTAGTATTCTTGACCATAGATGTGGTTGATCTGTTTTCTTGTATACCTAAGGACATTGGATTAGACTATTTTTGCAATAGTTTGAGGAAACATACAAATTTTGAATGGGATAGGATCAACCTCATGACTGACATGATGGGTATGATACTGGAATATAACTACATCTTTTTTGAGAACGAGTTGTTTAAACAAACTACTGGTGTGGCCATGGGGGCTTCTTGTGCCCCCATTTTTGCCAATTTAGTTATGTTAGAATGGGAGTCTGAGCACCTTTTTAATAGTGTATATCACAAACACATTAGGTTTTATTCTAGATTTTTAGATGATTTATTTATATTATGGGATGGTCCTTTGGACTCTATTGAACCGTTCGTCACATATCTTAACCAGACCACAGAATTTCTTAAATTTACATATAATTACAGCAATAAAGGTATTGCGTATTTGGACACATTCATTAGTCATGGAAGTGATGGATTTGTTTCAAAAATTTTTAGAAAGGAAACATTCTCGAATGATTATTTAGAATATAGTAGCAACCATCCTATACATATGTTCAAAAATATATTTAAGGGACAATGTATACGGGCAGCCCGTATGTCCTCTACTAAGGACATTATGATACACGAATTAAATAATATTGTGGAGATGTTCACCACTAGGGGTTACCCCAAACCCTTACTTAATGATGTGGTAAGATATATATCTGCGGAATGGGGGAAGAAGTACAAACCACTACTGGGTCAAGCTGTGGTTAAGATTGAGAAGGATATTAGGACCTTCAAGGGGAGGGTTTGCGTTCTTACATACTCCCCTGTAGTGAAGCAAATAGAAAATATTATTAAACAACACTGGAGGTTAATGACTACTGATGAAGCTATTATTAATAAGATAGGAACATTTCCACAATTTGTGTATAAAATGGGTCCGAATTTGAAAAAGATGGTGGAAAGTAACTATGAGAATACTGTTAACAACAGGAAGGGTACAGTGAAATGTGGTGCGTGTAAATAATGTGCTTATATCAATGTTAAAGAGGGTTTTAAATTAAATAATTTTAATGCCACATACATCAGTGCTAGATATGGAAATTGTAACACCAAGTTAGTGGTTTATATAGCGACTTGTGATGTATGTCCCGCATTCTATATAGGTAAAACGGAAAGGCAATTAAAACGACGTATTTATGACCATTTGTACTGTATCAAAAAGAATGATAAAAAGAATGCACTTTGTAGACATATTTTACAGAATGGTGACACGCACAAGTTCAAATTCACCATTATTGATCAGGTTTATCCTAGTATTAGGGGTGGGAATATTAAGGGTAATCTTGCCATTAAAGAAAGTAAATGGCAGATACTCACTGATGCCTTGAGATCACCTGGCATCAATGATTACATTAGTATTAAACCTTTTATAAGTATAGACTAATGGGTTTTCTATGGTTCTCCCCCTTTATTATATGTTACATAGACCAGTATGAAGGACACTTTTGGATGTGTGTCGTATTAAGCTGTTTACTGTGTTATTTTTATTGTTGCATTTGCATTTTTATTTTCATTTTCATTTTTATTTTCATTTTTATTCCTGATTTTATATGCTCGTGTACAATTTATTCTCCCTGCACATGTGTTCTGCATGTATTTATTATTATTATATATACCTTTACATTGTGTTTCACAATAGGTGTAGCTTTTATACACAACTCATAGCACGAGTTTATCTCAGGTAGATTTTGCTTTAAGACCAGATCCTGGTTGGCGCCAAATTTAAACTTAAAAAGGAAGTTGTAACAGTTTTTAGACAGTTCTGAGGAAGTCTGCATAGTCGGATGAAAGCGCTTAACTGTTATTGGAATTACTGACATCCAGTTGTTTTGGACACTGTCTCTATGGAGTTTTAGTTCCTATATGTTATATGCTTGGTTGGAGTTGCTGTTTCGTGTTAAGAAACTTGGTTTTGTTGCTACAAGGTTCTTTGCGTTTTTTCAATAAACACTATTTGTTGCAGCGAAGGATCCATTGTGCAGTTCATATCTACACTTCACTTCTTACGCTTTTGTCAAAGTGTATAAAGAACTTCTTCAGAATGACTAACAAAAAGAATTCACTGTTTAAATAGGAATTGTAACCTTTGCAGGACAAATATACCTGTTGCCTCAAGGAAAGGGTACCTAAAATGATAAATTTAGTGGGCATGCTTAAAGATGTAATGGAATTGGTACTAACGATCATTTCTTTTTTTACCATTGAGGGTAAGTTCTGTCATCAAGTTACTGGTGTTACAATGGGGGTTGGTTGTGCCCCCATTTATGCCAATGTTGTCCTGTTATATTGGGAACTTAAAGCTTTGTTTATATCTAAGTTTGCTGCCTTTTGTGACATTTATTTCAAATTTTTGACTGACATTTTCATTTATTGTAAAGGTCTAATTTCAACTTTGGATGCATTTATAACATTTTTAAGCACTAGTACTGAGTTTCAGACTTCACCTACAAGAAGTTTTGTGGATCAATTGGCTTTTTGGACATTATGTTATATACAAATATTGCTTAAAATTGTTTTTTTCCAAAATTTATAGAAAAAGTACATTCTCAAACAGTTAATTAAAATTTCAAAGTAGTCACCCATTAAAACAGAAGAGAAGCATTGTTAAAGACCAGCTGGTCAGCATCTCTAGATTAGTTTCTGAAAATGAGACCTTTATTGAGGAAACTGTATATTTAAAAGGGCTGTTTGTTGAGAGGGGATGCCCCCCAAAGCATGCTGGACCAAATTGGTGTTGAACTTGGTAAGGGACGGGACGATCGGTTCACTCCAGTCCTGAAGGGGGGTTGGTTGATTGAGAAACACTGGTTGACATTGACCCATTTTGTTGACATCAAGGATGTGGTGGGGCTTTGTCCTCATTACATTTATAAGAGGACCAGGAATATTAAAGACATCTTGAAAATGGGTATACCTGAAGTTTAACCTTTGGGGGAACCAAGAAATGTAATTATTATAATCAGTGCCTGTTTATTCATGAGGGCACCCCGGTTAAGTTTGGAAAAAAAACATGTACCAGTTGATAAACTTTCTAGGGCCAACTATGGCACCAAGGCTGTGGCATATGTAGCAATTTACCAAGTCTGTAGTTCTTTTTTATATAGGTAAGACTGTTTGCTCTTTGAGGGAGCATATATATGAGCATGATTAAGCTATAAGATCAAAGAATTATAAAAGTGCTTTAAGTAAGCATAGTATTAACTGGTTATTAACAACACGTTTCTTTTTGCAATATTAAAAAAAAACTGAGATTGATCCTTTTGTGGGTGACTGTGAACACTATCTTAAATGTAGAGAAGTTTGGTGGCAGGTTTATTTTGCAGCACACTTTCCACCTGGTTTAAATGATGTTATCGATATTACTTGTACACTGAAAAGGAGGGCTTACAATATTTAAAATCCATAAATTCTAATTTGTGTGTTGTTTTTAATGATATGATTGCAGTGAAAACATGTCTGATTTTTGTATGACTAATGGATGCTATTTTAAATTGTAGCATTTTAGGTACCTGTTTCTTTAAGACAACAGGTATGTTTGCAATATGATGGCTCCACAGTGATCTGGTTTATGTTCATCAGTCTGAAGAAGTCCTTTATACACCTGGATGAAAGAGCTTAATGAGCAATTAAACCATTCTATTTGGTATTTGCTGCCTTCTATTTTACCATTTTTGTTTTTTTTTGTTTGTTTGTTTTTGTCATAATAACTTCAGCTAGCATTCTCCCATTATCTTGGATAGCTGTTCTTAGCTAATGAAGAATTTAAAAAAATTGTATGAGATATTAAGAAATTTAATATAATATGTATGTAAATGTCAGTATGAGTGGGAGTCACTCTAGGGAACTGAAAATGACAATGTGTACATCAAACACAGGAAGTGGATCAGAAGGAGAGAAAACTGATTGTCCTGAGCATGTACAGACTGAAACAATGCATGTGATGTGATTTGAAGATCATTGTGACAATAATTTCTAAGTTATTTAGACATATGCAGGAATAGTGAACACTACCAGTACACTGTAATGACCAAATGAAGAAAAGGCAGAACAGATATATATGGCTTGAAGTATTTTAAAAACTCAGACTGGTCATGAGAGAGGGAGAGGACAGTGTAGATGGGATACTTGGATGGTACTAAAGATTCTTATATTAAACTGTTTGAAAATGTCATAAGTAATTTGAAAGATATAAAATTGACAGTGAAATGGATATAATAAATTTATCAGAAAGAACATTAACTAAACAGATGTGCAAAGTACTTTATCATGAACTTCAATTAACTCCCACAGTTATTCCAAAGGGGGTTGTTTTCGAATTAGAAGTACTTAAGTTTGTGAGGAAATTATATCATAAATCTTTCTTTAACAAGCAGGCAGTAATGTTTGAATTACTTATGATATAATGAATTATTTTGGGGGTGGTTTGTTGCAACTCACAGTGTATGATTGTAATTTGAATGAAGTGTCTATATGGAAGGTCAGAGTTATAATATAATACAGGGATTTACAATAAAAGGTAACAGTGATTTTCCCCATCTTTTCAAATGCCAGTTTCAATGTTTTTCATCAAGCTGTCATTTGAGAAAAATATACTGTATATATTTGGTGCATTGAATGTGGTGTTAAATACCATTTAAGTATGCATCAATGGAATGCACTTAAAGAGTTATAAAAGGAAGATCATTTGGTTGTAAAACCATCTGAAGAATGTTCAAATGAAATCAGTTTAGGTAACAAACAATATAAAATATGTGTTATAAAGTACTTAGAAAACCAAATTGTTATGATGATTTGGACTGTGATCCCCAAATACGATTTCAAGACGAAATGAGAAACTTGAGTAAAGGGGAGAATCTGCACTTTATAACAAAAGAGGTAGTCAGAAATGTTTGAAGAAAGAGCCCTATAACCCTGTTCTCTATATACTCCCTAAGATACATAAAGATATGAACAATTCAACAGGTAGGCCAATTATAGAAGGTATTAATGGCCTATTAGAGTCGCCAGATAAAGTTTGAAATGTCGTATTATATCCATACATAAAAATGATCCATTTATTTGGATAGTGCACATTTAATTGATAAACTTACAGATGATAGATGGAAAGAAGGCTTAATGTTAATTTCTTGTGATGTGAAGAATTGGTATGGAAGTATAAGACATGAATATGGATTGTTAGCTTTAAACATAACCCTAGAGGATACACCACAGAGCAATTATATTACTGAGGTGGTAGCATTTTATTAACACATAATTATTTTAGTTTTAAAAATAAATTTTACTTACAAAAGAAATGCATAACTAGGGGTGACGGGTTCATACATCTTATGACAATATATTTAAGAAAACTTTTGATATGTACTATATTTATGCTACTGAATTGTTAGATTTTAAAATAAATAGTTTCATTGTATTGATGATTTAGATTTTGTAATAAAAGCAAATGAAGAAGTAATTAATAATTTCCTGAATAGTGTAGATAATAATAGATACACTTGGGAGCTAACTGGGGATTTCCACAAGCAAGTAATCAGACTTGTAGATTTATTATTATTATTATTAGTAGTAGTAGTAGTAGTAGTAGTAGTAGTAGTAGTAGGAAACAGATTAAAAGTGGAAGATAGCTAGAAAGGAAACAGCTTCAATACATTTTCTGCATGCAGATAGTGATCATAGTAAACATTTAATTGAATATTTACCTTATTTGCAGATGTTACGAGAAAAGAAGTGAAATGAAATATATTAATACATTATTAAATCAAGGTTATACTAATCTATTAGATGCTGTCTATTATGATTATCCAAGAGTTGTTAATACTGGCAGAAAACATTCAGTGTGACATTTTAATAAAGAAAATTCTTTAGTATGTGTTTTACTAATAGGTTTTGTGTAAATTAGATGACAGAAGTCATAAAAAAACACTGGCATTCATTAATGTTGGATTAAATTTAAACAGTTACTCCTAACTGTCCCTAATTTTGTATTATGACATGATTCAAGTTTAGCCTATAAATTAATCCATAGCCAGTTTGTGAAATCAGTAGGCAGAATTATAAAAACAGAGGGGATGTGGTCAATGTTCAGTATGTGATTGTTTTGTTGGAAGGAGATATATATGACAATGGATGGTGCAGTGGTACAACAGTTTGCATTGTCGCCTCACAGCAACAGGTGCTCCAGTTCAATTCTCAGCTAAGGTACCTTCTGTGTGGAGTCTGCATGTCCTCTCTGCATTTGTGTGGGCTTCCTTCCGCATTACAAAAACATGCATCTGGAGCATTTCTCCCCAGGCCTCCACTGAAAATTGGCTTGTTCCAAGTTGCACCTTCCCGGTAAATAAATGTTAAATAAATATAATAATAGAATGAAACATAAAGTTGAGCAGCAAGTAGACTGCACAGCACAATGGGGTTATTTATGTTTTGATTTGTGAATGTAAACATGTTTACATTGGGAAGCTGAGAGAATAGTAAAGAAAAGAAGTGTACAGCATATGCATGCCACATGAAGGGGTTGTATGAATAATTTGGTGGCAAGATATATTTATTTACTTCACTTTTTATTTTATTTTATTTTATTTTACATTTGTTTACCGGGCAGATCCATCTGGACAAAGCTGTCCATTTTCAGCGGAGGGCCAGGGAGAAAAGCTCCAGAACAATTGCTAACATACTATGCATAATATATTTACATGAGCATTGTGCTTTACACATACAGTTATAAAATATAGCAGATAATAACACATGATTGCATAAGATATTTACATAAGCATAGTGGTTTAGACAGACAAAAGTATAGCAGGTAGTAACTTATGACTGTTGTTCATACAGTATGTTTAGTAGAGATAAACTTGAAGATGTAATGAAGATAAGAGAAGAAAGGAAAAACTAAAAATGCTAGTCAGTTTGTCAAAGGAGGAGAATATAGACAAGTTCAAATGAGGTTCATTGACATTTTAAGGAAAAGCTTTTCAACTTAGTCTAGGGGAGAGTTAGTGGCTATTGATGGGGCAATGGAGAGCAGGCAGCAGTAAGCTAGTAAGTCACATGTGATAATATAGTGCATCTGTGAAAGTTTTAAAGAAGAGGTTAGATAGTGGGTAGGGGAAAGGTGTTAGAATATGTCAGCCAGGTACAAGGCAGTTGCATGTCCAGGAGTTGTTTAGGTGGGAAATAAGCTTTTTTTGAAGATTGTTTTGTTAGTTTGTAGATTTGTAGTGGTAGGGGTTCCAAGTCTTGGCAATGTTGCTAGAATACAGGGAGTCACCAGAGCTGTAATGGCTTTTGGAGACTGCAGTTAGTGCCTTGTTAGTGGATCTAAGTTCTCGGTTATTGGAGTAGAGGGTGATCAGGTCTTGTAAGGCTGGAGCTTTGTCAGGTTGGTACAGTATTTGATGAGCTAGAAGAAGCTGGTTTAGAGCGAAGGTGTTAGGGAGTTCAAACCAGGAAAGCTGTTTTAGGGCTTGACAGTGGTGGGTGCGGTAGTAGGAGTTTGTGGTGAATTTTGCTATTTTGTTTTAGCATACTGATAGTTTTTTAAATTGCTCTTGTTTAGATTAATTAGGACAGTAGAAGCATACAGTAAGATAGTGAGAGAGAACATGGGTATGAGCTAGGGTAACTTTACTGTTGCTGGTTAGGAAGTTTTTACATCTGTAAAGAGTACCTAGTTTTTTTTGTTCATTTTGGTTATTGTATGAGCTATGTGTTTGTCAAATTTCATATTATTGTCAATAATGACCCCTAGCAATTTGGTCTGTGTGATGGGAGAAATAGGGGTATTATCTGATGAAGAAATAGAGAACGGGGGAGTAGGTACTGCTGCTTTGGAAGGATGGAAGAGCATAAGTTGGGTCTTTTTAGGATTTAGTATTAGCTGGGAGTTTGTTAGCCAGGTTTCAATGGATGTAAAGACTTCTTGGGTCTTGATGTAACATTGTTGCAGAGTGAGGGCAGAGCAGATTAAGGTGGAGTCATCAGCGTATTGAACCAGGTTTGCTAGAAGGGTGGCTTTGTGAACATTATTTGTAAATATAGTGAAAAGTAGGGGTCCTAGGATTGATCCTTGGGGTACTCCTAGTTTTACAGGAAGTAGGGGGGGAGGGAGTTTTTCCACTGAACAGCTTGTTGGCATTGGGAGAGATAGTCTTGAAACCATAATAGAGTGGAAGTAGTTAGTTTTAGTTCTGAGAGTGAGGTTAGAAGTTTTGTATGATTGACAGTATCAAACGCATTTGATAAGTCAAGGAAAACTGCAATCACTAGATGGCCATTGTTGCATTGCATATTTTCTAGGTTACTAAAATGGTAGTGCTATGGTTGGGGCAGAATCTGTGTTGAGTTTCAGCAAGAAGATTATTGGAGAGGAGATGTATAAGGATCTGGGTGTGCATACATTTTTCCAGTATTTTAGCCAGTGGGGAAAGTATAGCGGTAGTTTGTTAGGATAGTGGAGGTACTCCCTTTGTGTATTGGCATAATGTAGGAGATTTTCCAGGGAAGTGGCACCTTTTGTTCTGCGATTGATCTGTTAATGATTATAGAGAATGGGTAGGAAATGGCTTTGGCGGCTATTTGTAGGAATTTGGCAGGTAGTTTGTCTACTGCTAGGGTGGTGGGTTTAAGTTTGGTTAGGTGTCTATAGATGGTGTAAGTTGGTACAGGTTGAAGGGTGAAGGAGTTGTTGTTATTTGATGGGTTGTATAGTATAGTGGGGGTTGAGGAGGGTGGGTCTGTTGACAGCTTTAGTATGTTGTTGTTGTTGTTGCTGTGTCTTTCGGCTTATCTCGGTTAGGGGTCGCCACAGCGGAACTCCAGTCTGCTAATGTTTGGTAGTTGACAGCTTTAGTATAAAGTTGGTAAATAACTCATTGAATTGGGTGGCTGGGTTTATAGAGGTGGTGCCTATGTTTGGATGAGGAGTTGGTGATTTACCTAGTTGGAGAATACTGTTTATAGTGGATCAGAACTTTTGTGGGTTGGTATTGTGCTTTGTTTGAATTTCACTATATTATTTTTGTTTTTCTAGCCTGATTTTTTTTTTGTTTGTTTTTTTTACAGTGTTTCTCAGTTCTAAGAATGTTTGCCTATTAGGAGTATTTTTGTTTTTGGACCAGGTGTCTCACACTTTGTCCCTTTGTTTCATAAGTTGCCTAGTGCTCTTGGTAAGCCATGGGGCATAGATGGTTTTAGTGCTGATCTGTCTTGGTGGGTCAAGGTGGTTGAGAAGGCCTACGAAGATAGCATTGAAATACTCAACTGCTTCATCTAAAGGAAGTGTTAAAAGAGGGGACCAGTTAGACTGTTTAAAGATTATATTAAGGTCATCACCCCTGAAGTTTTGTGTATATCTGATGTATTTAACTCATTACACCTCACCTGAGTGATGCCTCCAGGTGCATTTTCATTTAATACCCACTGACACCTCTAGGCGTCAAATATTGCTTGTTCATATTTGCATCAATAATTCCAAAACTATGCTATGTACAAAGTTTTAAAATATTTCATGTTAAAGCTTACCCAATACTAAACTCAACTGCATTAATATTTGACCCCTGTCTACTGCAGGTAACTGGATAGTAACTGTTGTTTTTATTATATTAATTTATATAGATATTATTTTCATGATTCTTCTAAAAATCTCAACAACCGAGTAACACAAGCAAAACTTCCTAGCCTTATGTGAAAACTCTCAGCTAGATGAATAAAATGCTGCTAACTGTATGCATATAACTTGAGTGGTTGCTGAGATAGTGTAATGTTTAATGTGACTTATAAAATTCAGTTTAAGGCCTAGAATCTAAAGAATACTACCACTATAAAAATCATTTGTGCTGAAAAGTTTGCCATTTATACTTCTTTCATAATCCCTATGGTTCCAAAGATATGAATATTTGTTTGAAATGTGAGGACATAATTTGATTCTGTCAAAAGGCTTAGGCTCTGCCCATTGGAAGTTACACTGCAAACTACCTGAGCACCATTGGAGGGAATGAGTTAACAGAGCTAGTTCTAATGAGTTTAGTTTTGTCTCTGATGAAAAAGGTTGGGAGATGGTCGCTTAGAGTGTTGGGTAGTGTACCAAAATTATGGGTGGAAGATGGGCGATTGGTGAGAATCCAGTCTAGTATTGATTCTTTTTTTGAGATTTTGTCTGCCATAGTAGGGGTTTGTATAAGCTGTGAGAAGCCATAAAGGTTAATATGATTTGAGGGGTGGGGTGATTTAAGTGAGGTCCAATCAATATTGATGTCATCTAGCATAATGGTTACATGGGGGAGGGTTTCTGATGTCCAGTGGAGAAGAGATTCTAGGGTTCTGATGTTATCTGCTGGAGGGATATATGATCCTAAGATATTTAGCTGTTTTTGTGCATGTAGTCTTACCTCAGCAAGTAGGATCTCTGCATTATTAATTGCCAGGATTTCTATGTTAAATAGTTCAATAGGAAATCGACTCCGCCTCCTCTTTTAGCTATACGTTTTTTTTTTGTTTGTTTGTTTTTTTGTAGTATGCTATAACCAGGGGGAAGCATTTCTTTGTTTTTAATGTGTGGTATAAGCCATGTTTCTGTGAGGAAGATGATGTCAGGTAAGTGTAATGCTATGGTTGCATGGAGCTCAGTGTTTTTGTTAAGGATGCTTCTTATGTTATGATTTATTATTAGAATATTGGATGTTTTCTTAAGTAGGCTAGTATTAGTTCTAGGATGATTTTGGTGATTTGTTGGACTTGTTATTGGACCTGGGTTGGGGTTGATATCGCCACTGCATAGCAGGTGAGAGGCAATGTTTATAATGGTTTGTAGGTATTTGGAGAAGGCTAAGTCACATTGTAGGGATACCCTAGATTTGCTTTGATAATGGAGGAGTTTGTAGGGGTGTGGGTCATAGGTGGCATGGCTAAAGAGTGAGGATGAGATGAGTAATGGGTAGTTAATGAATGTTGGAATTGAGGTTGAGGGGGGGGTGACATGTTGGGGATTGTGATGTTGCTGAAGTAGGGTGAGATTAGATGGGCTGTGATGGTGAGTGGTAGTGTTAGAATTATATGATGGGAGTACATGTTTGGTTTGTTAGAAGTGGTAGGAGTGTATAGACATAACCCTGTAGAATGTGTAGGGATCCTGATAGTATATTGGTAGGATGGACTGTATCGACTTTGTGAGTGGGAAGGTACTATGTGTAGAGTGTGTAATATGAGAGCAAAGGAGGGGGTGGTGGTGATGGTTGTTTGTGTGATTGGCTGAGAGATGGGGGTTGGGTATGGGTGTGGTAAGGTTAGGTATAAAGGAAATGAGCTAGGGGGTGCATGGGAATGGGAGTAGAGCAGGCGAGTGGAGAAAGCAGAGCCCTACCTAGGGTGTAAGAGCTGAAAAAAAAGTATCAGGAGTTTGATTAAGTGAGGAAAGATAGCAGCATTGTGCCTTAATCGTAGGGATTGTGCCGGTTACTCTGTTTCCACTTTTTATTCACAGTGAATGAAAAAATAGCTGCTGTGAAGGGACTTGGGTGACTTTACAGTATACAAAAATGTTGGAGAATTTAAATAAC
Source organism: Protopterus annectens (assembly GCF_019279795.1). Classification (NCBI taxonomy): domain Eukaryota; kingdom Metazoa; phylum Chordata; order Ceratodontiformes; family Protopteridae; genus Protopterus; species Protopterus annectens. Next base: position 177,368,595 of record NC_056751.1, read on the forward strand.
TGTAGAGCATTATCCTGCTTACAGGAGGAGCTGCTTATCTGAGCTAAGATTCAGTTATGTTCTGGTGTTCTGCTGCCAGCATGTGGCAGTTCATTGTAATGGCAGGAATTGGAAGAAGGGGGGGGGACCTTGCAAGTGTGCATGCTATGCCAATATAATAAAATTAAGTAAAAGCACTAACAACTAGATGCAGAAATTAGTTAACAGGGAATACACCTACATAAGAATATTTCAGAGAGTAAAAGTCCCTGTAGTGAGTCCTTTTGCCTTCAGTTGTTTGCAGGATAATTTTCAGAAATTCTTCACTTGGGAGGGAGGGGGCAGCCACGAGTGAAGTAGAGCTAGAACTGTATGCATACACATATACATGAATCCAGTGATAATGTTGATAATTTAAATGTTTCATTTTTTTATTTCATTATAACATCCTAAAGACCTTAAGTGTAATATTAAGATCTGGTTACTTTAAAAGGAAAGCTATTTCATAATGAAATATAGAACATATAAACCACATGGATTGGATATAGAAATCAACTGGAATTGTTTTATTTAATATGCTATGTCTATAAAAATAAAATGTGTATGACTGACATGATTAAATATAAAGAGCACTCTGTTTGTAACAACTTATTCTCATGAAGGCAGACAAGCAATGGCACCAGGGACTTTTAAATAACTTTAGAACATCAGATATAGGACAGCTGTGTTATGAAGGTTAATTTGTTTTCCTGGACCTGCATATTTCATATAAATATGGTAAAGATCCTCAACTTGCATGTCATTTTATATATTGACTTTAGTCTATATGGGCCACTCAAGACTTTCAGCTATGCTGTCTGATGAACATGGTCAAGCCACCAGTTTCCACAAATAAAGAATGATTAGACAATAAGTTAGTTTTGCAGAAAGTATTCAATGTAGTCTTGGCAATAAATTATTGGTGGGATTGGTTAACAGAGTTTATTTTCAGATTATTAAGATAAAAATAAGTAGAACCATTTGGAAGTGCTGTTTAGTCCGTAGTTTCCAACCATAACTTCCCATACATTTTTTACCTAAGCAAAGTGTTTAACAGAGTGTTCCTTGATAAATTCAATTATTTATATTTTTTATGGCCTATTTCTTTTTGAATTTATGTCTAGCAAAATGCAAGCATTGATACTTTACATCATGACTCACTGGGAAGACCAAAGATTTGTTTACGTTTTGACAGACTTATTTGCTCTATGAGATTCTGTAGAATGGATGAGATCACTGACTACTTACATCAGCCAGAGCACCTTTTTATGTTTCAGTAATATGTTATTCTCTGAATCAGGCTTTCTTTTGGTTGTTCTGAATTGAAAGTTTTCTGGAAATAGCCTAAGCATAGTTATAATTTTGCAAAACCTAATTACAGTTTCTAAACAAAATGTCATTGGTTACTGCCTGTTTTCTAATGTCCAGATGATTATCTTTTGTAGATTTTTATTAGTAACAGCTTGAAAGCATAATGTTTTTTTCTTAGTGTGTTATGATTTTGATCTCACAAAGTACTGATCAGGATTTCAGTCATGTCAGTTCCCACATTTTAACAACACTATCCGAGGAATGACATTTTAGCAGGTTTGAGACCATCCCAAGCATTTGATAATATTACAGTTTCTTGGATGCAGTAGGGCCAAAGACCTTCATAATATTAAATTTGTCAATAATTGTTGACCCACATTGATGGATGTAATAGTGAGAACAAGCTACTTTGAAAAACCCATCCTATGTTGACATCATTTAATGAAACCCCACTCAATTGAACATGTTGGGAACTGCTTTTTTTCATCCAGCAAGTCACTGAAGTTAAGGAAATTCTTGTGTTCAGAGTACTGAACGTGTACTATTTCAAATTACCAGTACATTACATAGATGAACATAAGTGACCAGAACATTCAAGCATAATTTCTTCCTACTGAAAGATTAAAGACTGCATTCCATTGGCTGAGGATCTTTGGATAGATGAGTTGTTTATTTTGGCGGGAAAATGTAGCGCAGGGGCATAGGACTACCAGGTGTTTATTTATTTGTTTGGATACTTTTAAGAGGATCCCTTCAGTGCACAAATACCTAAGTAGCAGCTTGAGTAATGTTGATCTACCTGCTGTTATTTATACAGTTTTATTTTGATTTTTCACATATTTTATGTAATATTTTCATATTTTGAAGCAAACATTTCTACTGAAATCCTGAGCATAAATTAGGCAAAATCAAAAGAATTGGGTAGATACATATTTTTCCTTATTTAATATTAACTCTGCTGCAAGGCACTCAGTAGTTAACATATCTAACAGTGAACTCAACTCTTTGTTTTTTAGGGGGCATGCTTATGCCATTTTTTCCCCAAAATAACAATTACTCATTTTAGGCTTTTATCTTTGTTTGCTGTGATTTATTATTTAGGTATATTGCTGAATGTACTAGCAAATTCTAAAATATGGGTCTGGTTTGCAATGTAGTTGCCACATTTTTATATAATAAGTAGCTACATGATAAATGTATATATAATTATAACTAAGTCTTTGATTAGGTACAAAGGACTGGATGCTCCTCAGAGCAAAACCCTGATCATATTTTCAGAAAATAAATACCCAATAAGTTCAGAATTCTTTCCTTTCAGAGGTCAGCTACAATTAGATAATCATAGAATTTTTGGGTCACAAAATTTGAGATCACTTGGCAAGATGTGTAATATCCTGCTCTTACCAACTCCTGTCATGACTATTACAACTACAGGCTATTAGGCATTATACACATTTTAACTAACCTGATACTTAGAGAGTCTTCCCATTTCTTTATTATTTTGGCCTTTTCGAATATGGTTATGCCACAACACATTTATAAGCTGAGTCAGTTTTCAAACATTCAGTGTACTGTGTGGAGCTAATGTTACATGTGATAAAAAAATAGTGGGAATGATTTATCATCTGTGTTATAAACTTCAGAAATACCTTTGCATTATTACTTTAAGAAAAATTTACAGAAAACAGTGTACAGTTCAGTATTGTATTTCCTAATGCAATGGATAGTTTAACAGGTGAAATTTGAAGGAGTATTTATGGACTGGGTATATCTCTGGTCTGAACAGTGATGAAGGTGAATTTCTTTAACTATGGATTATGAAGTGAAAGGAGAGGATCTTAATGTGATGATGGCACCAGGGGAGTACAAAAAGATATCAACAGCCCTAGCTTGTGGTGCTGGAATAAAATCCACAGTTCAACTACTCTTCCACCATTAAGTATGAATGAGTTACTTGTCAGCACAAGCTTTTATTTTATAAATTATTAACTCTAACCCCAACAACTCAGTGCATTCACCCTGACTGAAGAAGAAACTCAAAAATATAAAAAAAAAATACAAAACAATTTCACTGAAAACCCATTGTATAAGTTCAATGTTTCTCTTCAGGGTTTGTGTTGGTGGGGAAATAATACACATACAGCAGAGCAGAGACCCTCTGCCTGTCGTATCGGGCCTCACAACATCTATGTTCAAGTGTTATTTCCACTATAATACATACTCTGTCATGCATTATTTATTGCTAGTTTAACATGATTACATAATGTCATTCCAACATCATTTACAGATAATTTCCCTTTACTGCTTAATATGTTTGCTTAATAATATCTGCTGCCACTATCAATCCTGGGATTACCATCACTAACATGGTGGCCTACATTTGAACCACCTGAAATGTACCAACACTGGATGTCGATAAGGCATTTTGATGTTCAATTGTCCTCTCCAATATGACAAATACTTTCTAATCTGTGTGAAAGATGTCAAGCAAACTATTACAATAGATCTTCTATGATTACAAACTATAGCCAAGAAGCATGCAGTTTGACAAAGGAATATGACAGCTAAACCAGAATCTGTGTAGAATGTGCCAGGCATAACTGTGAACACCATAACAAAGGAGAACCTAATGAGCACATACCACATTAGCCTACCACTTCCCCCTTTTAATTACAGACCTTGGAATCCAATTCAAAGGATACAAAGAAATACATTATTAAAATTCCATAGCCAGCATCAAAACAGTGATTGGTCCACAAAGTAATCATCAGGAATCTCTCCTCCCAATGACCTAATTAATAGTTTATAAATTCTTCAAAAATTATGCATTGTTGTTGAAATAAAGAATAAAAAGAAATAACCAGTGGAACTGTGCCATAAAATGCAAAATGAATAACCAAAATCAATTAATAAGAAGCAAAATCATTTGAGCATTTTCCAGATAATAATAATAATACAGATTTCTTCAAATAAAACAGTTCAGTAGGAAAACATCCTTTTTATAGAAGTTTATGTCTAAATTGTGTGACTGCCAAAAAAGCAAAAAAAATGTTCTATTATGAAAAAAACAATATAACGTGTAATAAAAGATATAATGAAAAGACATAATTACTCTACATCAGTCACAAAAACACATACTCTGTAGTCACATGCTGACATAACTTTGTTTCAAATAATGTTAAAAAACAATATAGTGTAAATGCAACCACACTGTGTTAAAACAGGATGAGAAAGATAGAAGGCCACTGATGTTATAAATGTCCAACAAGTAACTAATCAGAATAAGAATATCTGTTGCTTCATCCTAATGTCATGTTACTAGTTGCAAATAACTAATAGACATAATTGTTACTTTAATGTCAATATACTAAATATAACTAATATGTTCTTTCAGACCAAGAGACCTATCTGCTCTAGCAATAGTGGCCATTGAAACTCTTTCTTTTTCAACAGTGGATTAAAATCTACACGTGTCTGAAACATACTAGTCTGATTAACCAAAGGAAAGTACACAAATTAAGTTCTTCAAAGTTGCCAGATAACCATTATTCCAACAGCTTGGCATTTATACCATTGTTATGATCGCTGTTTTGTTATTCCAGTTTGAATATTTCAATGCATCAACATGATGCATTGAAAACTGCAGGAAGTATATACTACACTACTCTACTGTATATAAACTGTTTACATAGAACCTAGTTTGACCTTTCTCTTTTGTATTCTCTCTTTCCTTTATCTGCATTTACCTTTTAGTTTTACTTTTGTGTATATATTTGCATATGTCTATAGCTAATTTCCTTTATACACTTGTATAGTGCATATATTTGTTGCTAAATTCCTATGTACACTTGTGCAGTCTTATTGTGTTTTACTTTTTTGATCAGCTAATGGCTAAATATGGTCTTGTATCAATCCATTAGCATGGTTAGCAAGCATAAATAAATAAATACATAAGTAGAAGGAATGTTTTTACTAGTGAACTGTTTTTATCTGCAGAAGTCTATGTCACTATAGATAAAATCAATAATTAAAAATATTTTGCTCCTTCTTAAGTGATCATCATCCAGACAAGAGCAGCTATGAACCACTATCCCTTCCTCTAATGCAGGATTACTGACTTAAAGTCATTAACACATAATAATCACTCTATTTATAAACATATATTACCAAAACCACATCCTGTAGTAGTTAAAATCAGAATAAATAACAATTAAGTAGAATAAAATGAATCGAATTCCAACAACATTTCTCACCAATATGCGACCAAAAATATCCTACCAAATGCTACTATGTATGTTTAGTAATTTAACAGAAAAAAACATGTTTTTCTTATATATTTACAAAAGTCTGATGTACCAGTACCAGCAAACATTCTGTCTATAAAGAAAGATATTATACCTCTTCCATAAGACTACCTCTTAAAATTCCCCAGGTAAAATCCTAATCTCTGTAGGCCAAAACCCCTGTCTCTGGTCCATTATATAAAAAAATCTAACTAAAATGTCTACTGCCATATATCAATTTAACATTTTCATTGTCTCTTTCAGTATTTGCTTAAAACTCATTGTAGCATTGAAACACAAAACAACTCTGCCTTCCACTATAGTCTAGCTAAGCTCCAACTAGCAACCTTCCACTCCAATGGTCCTTCTAGTTGTGGGCAGAGTGATAACTTCTGCCACTGCAAACTGCTCGCTTCAGCAGGAAATGTATTCAAGGGCCCTTCCTCGACTGTTCATCTAGTGTTATCTCTCCAGGACTGGGCCCTCCCTTTCCTGTCTTAGTCTGTGCCCTGCCAGGAGCTAATAGACTCATAACTCCTCTCTACTAATGGAGGTTGACATCTTATCTCTAGACCTATCTGCTACTCCCTTAAGAGGGAACGGAAGTCAGGACAATGTAGTTCATTTGCAAACTCCCCTTGTAATATTTTACTGCTAAAAAAAATACTATAATGAGCTGCAAAATTAGGCTGCTGTAATACAGTTCACGTATATTTTTGAAGTATGGATTTAGATCTCTCGACTGTCCCTATTTTGGAGTAATGTTGCTGCTTTAAGGTCTGATTTGGGATGTCCTTATTTTTTGGAGGTTTGTCCCTATTTTCAGGCTTGATTTACCCCTTTCCACATCCTCTGCATCCCATGTGACTTTTGAAGCTGTCTAGTTCACAAAAAAATCATACTACATGATCGACACAGCAGTGGCATCAATCAAGGGAACAGGACACATATCTAGCATCACTTATTTCATTAAGCAAAAAAAAAAGAAATGCCCTTGTGATGCAGAATTTTGCAATACCATCCATTAAAGTTTATAAATTTTGCACTGTTACTTTGATGATGTGCTTATACCTATCTATCATTTTGTCTCTCTATTTTTCTATTTTTTATGTATTTATTTTTTTTTACTTTATGGTTGAAATAATGAAAAACGATTTACATACTGATGAAAAATGCATACATTTATAACATATAATAAACAACAAATCAAGACAGGAAATGAACCATTTACAATATATACAGATGCCTGAAATAAAATATGATTGTTATTAAGTACACGTATTAAAAATGCAAATAAGAGCTTAAAGATCTTTAAAGAAAAATCTTGTTGAGTGCCTTTTATAGTCTTGTGATGTATAGTGAGGGAATTGTTCTGAAGAAAGTTCAATTAGTGATAAAACTTTTTGTCCGTGAGTTCTTTGGAAAGGTTCTAGAGAATATCCTGCTATCTTCATCCCTCTAACAGCAGTCTTCTGAAGAGAATTTGAAAATTCTTCAAATTGAGGTGGTGTGGATTTTTTCCACTTTTTTGTTATGTTTCCCTTGTTACTGCTAAGATTGCCCATAGTAGGTAATTTTCATTATTTATTGTCACTATTACAACTAATAGAATTATTGATTTATATATGTATATGTTTATACATGTTAAATATTCTGATACCATTAGCTGGATGAATTTTTATTTTTGCTGGGAATAGTTTTGGTTGAATAGTCATTGTCAAGTTTTATATTAATGAAATTTCAAGGTGCCTTTTCCTGTGCTGCTATGGAATTTTATAGATTTTGGAGAGATGGTGTGTTTTCAGGTATTTACTTACCAATTCCTCTATGGGCTCTTTCTATTCCATATAAAAATCTTTCTTTCAAGTTCAGGAATTTAGGTATCCATGTGAAAAGAACAATGACTATATATTCTCCCTCTATCTTCTCCGGTAAACTGAAGATCTTTATGTTACATCTCCTTTCCCTGTTTTTAAGGTCATCTAATTTGTTTATTCGACAGGATTTTGTTGTAGTATAAAGTTTATTTGTGTTTCTTCTTCTTTGTGAAGTCTCCCCTCCATGTCATTTAAGGCTGTTGTCATTGTATCATTTCTTTGAGAATGTCAATTTGTTTAATACTATCTTCTCTCAAATTTTCTACTTTTTTTTTCTGGAATCCATCCATTTTAAAGATAACTCTTGAAGTGCAGTCATTACTTGCTATAGGGTCTTCTGCATCATGGAAGCTGCATGAGAGTACTTTGAGTTACCATTTTCTCTTGTAATTGGTAAGTCTCCAATGCATTTTGACAGGAAAATATTAAGAAATCTTCACAACATTTTGTAAAGTATAAAGTTGAAAGCATATAATGAAATTTGTGAAAAAAATTTCATTTTAAATTGATTTTTCCTGTGAAACTAAATAAAAGCTGCAGAACTCTGAAATGTTACTGCTTTCAGTTGGCCGTCTGGGCTCTGCCCTCCACTCTATTTTTTAAATGTGTTTCTGAGTAGTATCCCACATATCTACTAGAAGCAGGAAGAGCTACATGCTACTTGGTATTCCAATTTTATGTTAGATGTCCAGATTTTTTAGCTGGATGTTCTTGTTTTTCAAGGGTCTCTGTTCCTATTGTCCTATATCAAGGGGCATGTATGGATTCAAAGTGAAGTTTTTAAAGCTCCAAACTGAAATAAAGTCTGAGTTATTTGACAATTTCTCTAACAATGATTTTTCTCTGTTTACAAAATATTGTCAGAGTCAAGCAACAATACTAGTCCCCCCAGCAAAATAATAACAGTTTTTAGACAACAAATACTCTTTTTATTATTCTGTTCAGCTTCATGGGTCTCTCCCTCATGAATGGTAATGGCTGTGCAAGAGGATTTTCCTCAGATTTTTTTTTACTTAGAGATTGATAGTGAGCAAAGTAGCATCTTTTAATTACATGAACTCCTCCTCCCTTTATTCAGTATAATCAGTGGGAGGCATGTTCTGACTGGCTCAAGCCCTAAAAAAGTAAGCTTTATCTTCTGCTGAGTAATTTTAAATCTTCAATGTAACTATATACAATAGCAGTAAACAGGACCAGCATAAAATACTCACTGCGACATGTTGTGTCTCCTCATTTCACATAGAAGCCACTGGCTGTGATTCAGAAACAGTTTTCACACCACAGTAGGAAATTTTGCTCAATGATAAGCCACTCAAAGGGTGGGGTGATTTAAAGACACACTGAGAATGAGAGAGGAGATCCAAGAAATTCTGCAGCTTGCATAATATGCAAAGAGAATTATAATGACATGTTAATGCGCAATGGCAAGCAATATGGTGGACTGATTCAGAAATTTATATATTCTGTATCAAAAGACACTAACTTTAGAGTTGTTGACCGCAGCTAAAATGTGGAGTTACAGATGGCAGACTGCAAAAACATGTGTGGGGTCAATACTGCACTAGTAAAACTGTATATGCAAGAAGTCGTACTTGCTGTTAGTAGTCATAGTGTTGCACATCACCATCCTCAGCTGTGTCACCCATCCACACCTAACTCATTATGCCCTCCATGACAGTGCAACTGTAGACTGCCATGTGGACAGAGGAAGCTTTCAGGAACTGGCAGACATATACAGTCCTCAAATGCAGATCTATAGAATGTGTGGAGTACCTCTTCCTATGGAAACCAATGTTTGTGTTGCTTTGAGACATGATAGAGTCCCATTTTCTTTAGAGTATTTTTAAGAAAAGATTGTTAACTTTATATTTTTTTCATTTAGCTTTAAGAAATTACTAAGTTTTCAGTTTGGCTTTTGTATTTTTCTTCTTCATTTTCAAATCAGTTCAGGTTGGATTTTCATTTCTTCTGATTTGGAGAAGCAATCTGAGTTTGTTGAAAATGGTTTTGATAATATTTGCTGCAGAGACCTTTCAGTGATCAGCAAAGGATACAGTGGATATATCTAGGCATCTGCCTCAAGGATACTTCACTATTTCCTCGGTGTCATGCTTGTGGGGAAGTATATATGGCTTTCACAAACCACCGAGGAGAACGCCAGAAGCATGCAGAGCAGGCTTTTTATGACATAGTCCATTTCCCTGAGGTACTGGGGGCCATAGATTGCAAAAGCATTGCAATAAAGACCCCCACCTCTGGGGTGGGTTAAAGGCATATTAAATGGAAGCAGCTCTACTCTATCAGCTGTATGTACTGCACAATGTATAATACAAATTGCATCTGCAGGCCATCCATGCAGTGCCCACAACTCCCACATATGGAATACAAACAACCTATATCAGCAGTTTGTGCATGGTGGTTTTACCCTGGAATATGTTGTTGGTGATTCTAGCTATGCCCAGGAGCCATGGTTAATGACACATAAGTGAAATTCCCAGACCATAGTATATTGGCAATGACAATGTCCTATTACATACTAGAATAATTGTCAAATGTATGTTTGACCTTCTTCAACTCTCTGGATATATCTGGGGGTGTTCTGCAGTATGCACAGGCTTAGGCAGCAAAATATTTGCAGTCTATGCAATTGTACACAAAGTCATTATACGCAATCACTTAAAGAAGAGCAGACAGTTTCAAGACAAGGAAATCCCAGACACATAAACTGAGGAAATGTCAGATGAGGAGTCTGTAGAGGATCTGGTTGCAGAAAAGAAATATGCTCAAGCTGGTGCAGCATGACATGGGCTTGGTTAAGATGCAGTGTCTAGTTCCAGTAGTGTAGCTAGGGTGCAACTGCCCTTGGTGCAAAGTGTTGGGGGCTTGATCAGCCAGTCCTGATCTTTCTCTAATGCAACCCCGGAAGTTTGCTACAGTTTAAAAGATAAACATTTTTTTTAACTAAAACACTAAAACATGAGCACTGCAGCACTACATGCAGGCAGGGTATAAACTTTAGAAACTGTTTGCTACAGTTGTAGCAAGCATTTTACTGTAGTTTATAAGAAGGTTTTTTTTTTTTAACTAAAACTACCTCAATAGATCTGTCTGAGACTTCTTATCCTTATTTGTTATCCAGAGCTTATGGAGAAGAATACATAGGAACAGAAATGTGTTCATGAAATGGGGTGGAGATGCACCCATCACATTGCCAGATCCCTGACATTAAGCAGCTAGATATCCATAATGGAGAACCCTGATAACATTGCACTTGTGAAAACACCAAAAGAAGTCACTGATACTAAGTAAAACTCTTCACCAATAGCTGCAATCCATTAAATAGACTTGAGCCACATAATGCAGTGGTTCTGAAAAACAACAACTGAGATAGCTTACACAAGTGACTTTTTTATCTGAAGTCCAAATGTTCCTACACACTTAAGTTGCCAGTGCTGTAAGTTCTACTAAGCCTTACCCTTAGGTAGCATGGCAGATACTTGTATATGTTAAAACATACCCACCTGGAGCATCATCAACAGATATCTGTGGTGGTATGCTTAGCTCTGCATGATAACAAGGACTACACTACACTCCTGTGGGAGGAGAAGATAGCTTCTGCCCTTCTGAGCTGAGAATTGCTGGTGGAAGGCTTATTGTGCCTGCTTATTTGAATTGTTTTTTTTTTTCTGAGATTGGTGCAGTTTGTTTGCTGAAGCACAGATTAGATTCAGTCCTGCTGAATTTAGCTCTATTTGTATAACTTGAGCACTAAACCAGGCCATCTTTTGTTGGAGATGGTTCCCCTGCACCCTGCTGACAGGAGTGTGCAGTTAGAACTCTTCTGATTGAAGGTTGCTGAACAAGGCTCAGTTTTGAGCTTTTATTGGTTAATTTGTTTAAATACGTTTGCTCTGATTTGCTGTATAAACAAATCCATGCCATCTGCTGATCTCTGCAAAACTTAAGTAGAATTTTTCACTGCATATTGTACTTTTGAACTGCATTTTTTTACCGTATCACTGCTTATTTTGAACCATACCTCTCAATTGTCCAGATTATCACAGAATGTCCAGATTTTTGGCCCATATTTTTAGTCTGTTCCTCATAAAATGTGTGAATTTCTGGTAAATCACTAGAATGAGCAGAGAATTGAAATCACTAAATAATGGCATACATTTGAATTTCAGAATTAAAATCCTTCAGAAAATGTATGTTAAAACAAGCCCTGTTACTAAAGCAACGTTCTAAGTTTATAAGAGCAAAATTTAAATGATGTCCCCATTTTTAGGCCTTTGTCCTCCCATTTTGTTGGGCTTTGTCCAGATTTCTTTCTCTAAGAGGTTGAGAGGTATGTTTTGAACTGTTTTTTTTTTTTAATTGCTTTACTTTGTTTGTTGTAGCATAGACTAGATTCAGACCTGCTAAATCTAGTTCTGTTTTTATAACTCGAGTGCTAAACCAGGCAATCTTTTGTTGGAGAGGGTTCCCCTACACCCTAGTGGCAGGAATATGCAGTTAGAACACATCTGATTAAAGGTTGCTAGAACAGGGCTCAGTTTTGAACTTTTTTATTGGTTAATTTGTTTAAATCAGTTTGCTCTAAGAAAATCCAAGCCATCTGCTTATCTCTGCAAAACTTAAGTGGAATGTTTCACTGTATATTGCAATTTGAACTGCATTTTTACCATATGACTGCTTATTTAAACTGTTTTTTTTTTGTTCTGAAATGGTTGCACTTTGCTGTAGCATAGACTAGATTCAGACATGCTGAATCTAGTTCTGTTTGTATAACTTGAGCACTAAGTTAGGCCATTCTTTGTTGGAGAGGGTTCCCCCTGCATCTTAATGGAAGGAGTGTGCAGTTAGAACTGATCTGATTGAAGGTTGCTGGCACAGGGCAGAGTTTTGAACTTTTTATTGGTTAATTTGTTTAGATCAGTTCGTGCTCATTTGCTACATAGTACCACATTTGTGCATCGCACACTGCTGCGCAGTGATGGTCACAGTTGGTGATTATAGACGCAAACACTCTTACCTGCAAATTTTCCCTTAGTAATCTGCTGGTGCTCCACTGGTGAGTTCTTATGACAGTCCAAAACTGCATGGCTCCTGAGGTACCAACACAGATCCTACCACTAGCCCTTCTTATTTTTTTCACTTCTCCTGTCTTCTACTTTACCTTTTCCTTCCTGTCCTCTCCCTGTTTTCTGATCACATCAACCTACCTAGCATTATGGATGGGCAATTTCCCCCAGTTTTTCCAGTCAGCCTGGTCAACATGGGCATCCTGAGGCAATGTAGCAATTGCCTCATGTACTGGCAACGCACTTCTAGTCCACACAAATTCATTATGTGAGCGGTGCATGCATATCAAGAACCTAGAATCCAGGCTCTCTTCTTCACCAGTCCCTCTATCTGATACTAAGCAGGTTGTCAGTAAGCACACCTCAACTCCTGCACTTACCAAATCAGCAACATATAAACTTACATATGCAGAGGTTCTTCCAAGAAGCTTACCTAAATATTAGAGACCTCACAAACACAAGCATGCTTCACATAATACATCCTCTGCAGAACACAGTACGTAAAATATATCACACACCAGTGTTTCACCAGTCAAGCCCCTAAGGCATAACACAAAAAGAAACAAGTTAGTCACAGGCAACTCAGTTGTGAGACACACAGATGTCCCTCTCACCAGGCTAGATAAGGAAAAGGTCACAGTCAGCTGTCTGTCCAATGCCAGGATCCACCACATCACACACGCACTCAAGTCCATCAACAACAGGCACTGTTATGAATCTCTCATAGTCCATGTTGGTTTGAATGACTTGAGACATACCTCACTGCACTATATGAAGAGAGACATGACTGAGCGGGTCTATATTATAACATTGAAATCTACAAAGATCGAATGTTATAATATCGAACCCTAAACACTGAAATCCGCAAACATCGAACAGTCAGAATAGTGATTTTTTTCCCTGGAAAAAAATTGCTATTCCGAGAAACATACACACAACACAAACACACACAAAAAACAGCAATCCACACACATATACACTTAAAATCCTACACCTAAACTAAACTTTACATACACTACTAGCTATCCACTTACCTTAACTCAACCCTAACCCTAAGGTCTGTCACTATTGCACACTCACCTCACGCGTGCCCTAACCCTAACTCACCTAACCCGTTCCCTAACCCTAACCTACACACAATTGCACACTTACCTGACCTGCACCCTAACCCTAACTCACCTAACCTGCCCCCTAACCTACACACAATTGCACATTTAACTGACCCACACCCTAACCCTAATGCCCGCACAACCGCACACTTACCCGACCCGCTCCCTAATCCTAACTCACCTAACCTGCCCCCTAACCCTAACCTACACACAATCGCACACTTACCTGAACCTGACCTGTAACGTTCCAACATATCGAATGCTGAAAACAGTGAAGCCACAGCAACGGCCCACCGAATTCTTTCCCTGAGAAAGAATTCGGTGACCTGCACCTTCGCTGTTTTCAACATTCGACAAAACTCGTTCGATATTATAACATTCGAACTTTATAAAATTAGATGTTATAATATAGACCCGACTGAGCTCTCTGATTATGTGTCTCAGTCAGGTATCTCCCTAACCTTAAACAGCATTTTACCTTCATCTAGGATGATACTTTAATACAAACAAAAAAAGATTGACTTCAACAATTGGCTTAGTTTCTGATGTCATTCAACGGGGACCCAGTATCTGTCAGCTTGGGATGACATGTTCGACAGACCTTGATGCTTTGCCAGAGATGATCTTCATCTGTCACCCTGGGGATTTTGGTTACGGGCTAAGGGTCTTGCCATCCCCATATTCCCTTTTTTAGGCAATGTCACAAGAACAAAATTACTGACATAAAAATACCCTCTAAAAACAATCTAAGGTTTATGCTGCTAAACGTTAAGAGTCTAAACCAGAAATTGCACTTAGTGGAAGAAGTCCTCACCCTGGAAAATTCTGACATTTGAGCAGTCACTGAGACCTGGTTTAACGCTGCAGAGATCACACCATCTATACTAGGTTACATTTCCTTCCACATGTTCAGACCATAAACTGAAGGAGTGAGAACTAAAGGAGTTAGTGTATCAATATTCATTAAAGATAAACACACCTCTAGATTGGTTAAATGGCACAATTCCCTTGAATTACTTCAGGTGCAATTGACTCTAGGTAAGACCCCTCTTCAGGTCATTGCCAGCTATAGGACCCACTCCATTAATCTGGACATACACTCAGCCTACTTGGATCTACTTGAGTCAATCAAGTTACAACCCAGCACCCTGGTTTTGGGTGACTTTAATTACCCATCCATAGACTGGGTAAATTATACATGTTCTAACTCACTTGCCCCAAGGTTCCTGGACTTCGTTAACTCCAATGCCCTGGACCAGCTGGTTGACACACCCCCAAGGGGCTCAAACATCCAGGACCTGGCCTTACCAACATGGGGGACTGCTGCACCATACCCAGTGTGTGGCCATCCCTGGTGAGAGCTGACCACAAATCTGTCTCACTAAAAGTAACTATAAAACAGGCTATGAGATGTTTTAACCCCAGATGGTTGGACACCAGAAGTTTTGACCCCCAGATGGTTTGACCCCATAATGAAAACATTAAAACATTCAAAATACATATCTAAAACAGTATAAAGATAAACAATCAAATATTACCTAAGTAAAAAAGGTGGAACAACATGTAGTAATAAAGAAATATTCAAAAAATAAAAAAAACACTATGTAACTGAAAAAAATAAGCTATTTTCAATACTGCAATTTACACTACAAATTGAAATACAAGTTAAATGTAAAAATGTAAAGCATAAATGGAAAAATAAACAAAGTAATGGAATGAAAACACTCTATATTATAAAAATATAAAGACATAATTACTGGAGTTAGTAATCAGTTTGTACTACAATTACAGAATGTAAAGCACAATTCATTACTTCTAAGTAGAGATGCATCATGGCAGACTAAAAATCATAAATAAATTAAGAAAGGCCTCGCTGAGACAGATGCCTGGTGTCAGAGCCATGGCCTCAAGCTCAATGCCAAAAAGTGCAGTGTCATCCCCTTTCGTAAAAACTCTGTACCCATGAACTACCACATAGGCAGCAATCTACTTAACACCAAATGTGTGATAAGAGACCTTGGGACCCAGGTGGACAGTAGTCTCTCCTTTGATAGTCACATTGCCACAGTAGTCAGGAAGTCCTTCTACGTGGCACACCTCATCATAAAAGGGTTCTCATTCAGGAAAAAAGAGGTCATTGTTCCCCTCAACTTGACACTCATTAGACCCATTATAGAGTACAACGCCCCTTTTGGAATGTACCTCACAAGACATCTGCAGCAGCTGGAAAGACCACAGAAGTACCTCACAAAGAGGATTACTGGCCTCAAACAAATGCCCTACACTGACCGTCTCAAAAAACTCCAGCTTTACTCCATAGCATATTGCCTACTCCGAGCTGATCTCTGCCTAACATATAAAGCTATGTCAAACACAGAGCTGTTGGACATGCTACACCTAAAGAAATCCCATTCCCTCCAAGCTACACGCTCTAGGGACCTAAACCTTGTCACTACAATAAACAAGACATGCTGAAGGGATAGATTCCTGTCCTAGAGACTTCCCATATGCTGGAACAGGCTACCCATCTATGTCAAGCAAAGTTCGTCATTAGCACTCTTCAAGAAAAATCTTGATGAGTGGATGGGAAATAGGAAATACACCCCGGGGATCACTTCTGTGTCTCTGCTCGACAGTAGCATAGGAAAATAATTTTCTTGGGTGGCGTAAGCCAGGGAACCTTGTTGGCTAGGCTTATCTAGGCCCTTGGGCTAATAGCTTAGTACCTACCTATGAACCTATGAACCTATAAGATTTACATATAAAAAAGTTAAATAATATAATATTAAATTCCTATGGAAAAATCACGATTAAAATGTTAAGCAATAAAATGCTTTTATAAAACTTTAAAGACTTTTACATGTAATTGGGGTCAAATAATCCAGGGTCGAATCATCCTGGGTCAAACTGCCATTAACTATTCCCATAGACAATAAATGTGAATTTAAACATGAAAGCATATACAATTGCATTGGGGTCAAATTTTCCGGGGTCGAGTCATCCGGGGTCAAATCATCCAAGGTCAAAATGCCCTGCTTCCATAACACAAGACCCCCCCCCCTCCCTTAGCAACAACTAGACTAAAAAACTTCTCCAAGGCCAATTACAACCTGTTATGTGATGACATAAATAGCTTCATAACCCCCCCCCCCCACCACCACCACTGATGGAACAGGAACCTATGCTGAGTTATATACCAATGCTTTATACAAGCACCTGTACAATTGCATTGACTCTGCTGTACCTGATAGAACCAAAGCAAGATCCTCATGGAAAATCAAACCTGTCTGGTGGACAACTGCCATTAATAGGCTGTACAATAGGAGAAAGAAATTTCTGTCTAAGAGTAGGAAGGAATGGTCTCAAAACTTGAAACACTCCCTCCTCAACTTAAACAAGCAACTAAGACTCCGAGTGAAGTCCTCCAAAGCTAACTACAAATCCAAATTAGCTTCACTAACTAAGGATAACCACAAGGCATTCTTTAGTTACAACTGTAACCTCAAAGGTAAGGCCCAGATTTGCACTGATTTCACAGTTAACTACTACAGATACAGAACGTGTGGATATAGAAAACCTGCTGGCTGATAGGTTCAGTGAAAACTTCACTCCCCTGTCCCCATCACATATACCCCAAAGCATCTCTAATACCTGTTCCCAGCCTAGTATCTTTGAGGATCAGGTCTTAAATGCCCTCTCCAAGGCCAAAAATACAGCCTTTATGGGACCAGGCAACATCTCGAGCTAAAACAGGAATTAGCATCACCACCGAGCATGCTTTATAATCATAACAGAAGCACTGACTTTGTCCCAGTGGAACGCAAAATAGCTACTGTCATCCCTTTGCACAAAGAGGGTGCATCCACAGACCCCGGGAACTATAGACCCATTAGCCTGAGCAGCCTTATCTGCAAGGCCATTGAACGAATCATCATGGACCTTATTAACAAAGGTATAGGAACTCCCCAAATGTTCAACCCCACCCAGTTTGGCTTTGTCAAGAGGAGATCATGGCTGTTAAACTTGGTGGACTTCTTTGAGACAATCACCAAAGCCCTAGACAAGGGCAAATCTGTGCATATGACCTACCTAGACTTAACCAAGGCTTTTGACACAATCTCCTGCTCAGGCATCATTGATAAACTCTCCCAGCTGGCTATCAACCCATATATTGTCAGGTGGATTGCAAACTGGATCACTGATAGAACTCATATGGTCAAAATAGGGGACTCCACCTCCTAGACCTATAACCAGTGTTGTTCCACAGGGATTGATTCTGGGACCCATACTGTTCAGAATCTACTTCTCCTAAGTACAGGCTAAAACTAAAGGACTTTGGCTGAAAAGTTTGCTGATGACTGCAAACTGGGAGCAATTATTGAAACCCCTAGCGATGTGAACATCCTGCAAGAAGGTCTTATGCAGATTAATGACTGGTGCCAAATTCAAATTCATGGTCTTAAACTTAATGCAAAAAAAAAAACATTATCATCCCCTTCAGCAAGGGGATGATTTGGGAATTATCCAGACCACCATACAAAGATGCCAGGAACTCCTCCATCAATGTTAGCAGTACACTGATTCTTATCATCCTCCGTTCTTGTGCTAGGTAGGTTGTCCGACTTTTGGCTGCACTGATTATGTCAGCAGCCATTGTCTTACTTGGTCATAAGTTCTGTTATGGAAGGGTCAGTCAGATTTCTTATAGCTGATCATCCACCAGCTGTAGAGACAGTAGGCTTGTCGGAGGATATAAGTTTCTACAAGGCAGAACTTACTTTTTCTTTGTTTTCTACATTGTGACATACTTTTCTGAAATATTAAGGTAATACATTATTGAGAACAGCTAGGGTTCTACCTGACAAATCCCTACAAAATTTCAATGTCTATGGGGCAGCCATGGCAGAAATGATATGACATTGACATATATGTGGCTGGCCATTCAGAAATATATTGGGTATGCATGGAAAAGTGTACTTGCTAAGGTCTTATCGGCTGAGCTCCCACAAAAATGTGAAACCACATTGAGTCAGCATTTAATGCCCACTCAGAGTATTCCTTACCTGAGGATCATATTTGTTATACAGGCCAGTAAGAAGACATACACTTGAGCCGTACATCTGTTAAGCCAAGCTGCCATGTGTGTGTGGAGGGATTATCTATATCCATACTAGAAAAAAAGCACTATACTTGTAAACACTATTCTTCACACACCTATAAGCAGGACAAATGACCCAGGCAGAAGTTACACTGGCATTTGCTCTTACTGACATGGGTTCATCTGCCATACTGTAGTGGATGTGATCAGTGGCCTGGCAAATGTTGTTGCATGAAACAACTGAGCACACTGCCTAAATCAGGAATGGGTTGGATGGTTGCCTAATGAGTGGAGTTAAACAGGTGTGGGTGATTGTCAAGGATAAGCTATTATTGTGGGCTGAGGCTTTTTGTATGTGTGTGTGTGTGTGTGTGCGCGTGTGTGTGTGTGTGTGTGTGTGTGTGTGTGTGTGTGTGTGTGTGTGTGTGTGTGTGTGTGTGTGTGTGTGTGTGTGTGTATGTGTGTGTGTGTGTATGTGAAAAGGCAGTTGACTAAGATTTTTGTATTACCAGAGATCTCATATTGTTTGGTGTATGTGAGCCCAGTGATAATAATTTGCTCATGTTTCAGTTTGACAGATATCACTTTTGGTAATTTTTTCCCTGTACATGCCCTTGTTTGCACTAATATATGACCTTATTATGTGTGCTGCTGGGTAATGCTTCCATGTAGATTGTATAGGCTGTTTGCAAGAGGGACAAACAGACAATACTTTGCATAGACACCACAACTTTTTCATGTAAGTATACCATGCGACCATGACTTCAAGCACACCTATGCACTATTATGCTAGTGGGACCTGTGACATTGCACTCATACCTGAACATTGTGCCATTTGGCCATGTAATAATGCAGATAGGCAGGTATTTCTCTTAAATCATGTGACATAACAGACCCACGGCTTGCTCTTCTTGTGCTTGGTGCCATGTTTTGATCTAGTACCCCTCAACTCTAACTTCAAGAGCAACTTACAGTTACAATACCACTCATTAAGTTCATGCTTGTTTATAATGCACCTGTTTACCGTTCTGATAGGTCATAAGTCATATACCTAATAGTAATGTTTGTTTTCATTACTTTGCTTCCTCTCTTTGTTGCTATCCTTTATTATTATTATTATTATTATTATTATTATTATTATTATTAGCATTTTTTTGGTGTTTTATGTTTTATTTATCTCTGTTTATGTTTTCATTTTGCACAACATCTGCCATTGCTGTGCCAATGGTGTAGCCCAGGTCCCCCCATCCTCAAAAGGCTCTGTCATCTCATGCAATAATTCCACCTGGCTCCAGGCCTACCTCTCAAGGGATTTGATGGGGAGGAGCAGCCAGCTTTCCTCACCTTTAGTCTCTAGTGATCGCTCACTGGAAGGGAGTGCTATTATTCCCTATGGTTGCACTGCCAGGGATGCACAATTTGTAAGACTGCAGGATTATGTGGAGGTGGTAGAGAAGTTTGTTAACTTGTGGCAGGAAGTCTGCATTGGCCACCTGAAAAGAGCCTTGGGTGGCTTTCAAAGTCATACCACTGCCTGGCAGTTTGTCATCATCTCACTTGAGGTCCTATGGGAAGGGTGGTCAGGAAGCTGTATACCCCATTTCTGAGACTATCACAGGCAGTGTGTAGAAAAGAGAGTCATACCCAACTTATCCTCCATCCTAGTGTTCTCCTTGCTTGTGTGTCACCTTCCTCCCCTGACATGAAGTCCTTGTTAGAGGCAGGTTTTGTTTCCAACAATATACAGGGTAAAAGATGTGGAAGTAAACCTTGTGGCAGGTGCTCCTATTGTCCTTATATGCTACAAGATACCTCTATTTCTCTTGATAATAAAAATAAAAGTCATGTTTTTTTAAAAAGTGGCAATTGTTGTTCAAGTAAATTAGTGTATATAGCTAGGTGCAACACCTGTTATTCCTTTTATATAGGGAAGACAGAGAGAGTGTTCAAAACTAGAATATATGGACATCTTTATGATATTAAAAACAACAAAGATACTAATGCATTATATAAGCATAGTATTTTATGCACCAAGTTTATATGTTTCAAGTTTGGTATACTTGAATTTGTAACAGTGGAAGCAAGGGGTGGGGACTGGCAAATTGTGTTGTATAAAAAGGAGCTAATGTGGCAATTAAGGCTAGCTGCTGATTATCCACCAGGGCTCAATGAGCATATCACTATGATGCCACTTCTTAAGGAAAAGGCAGATTCAGTTTAGTAATATCAAAGCCATTTGTAAACATATTTGTGATTATATACACATACATATTTTTTGTATGATGAGTTCATATTGTAATGGACTAGTATTTTATATTATTTATGTTTTGATAATATTTGATTTTTGTTGTATTATTCATTACTGTGTAAAATTATTTTATGTTATTTTAACCAACTGGTGTTTATATATTCATGAGCAGTGATTTTTCATTGATGGAATTGGTTGGATTAGAACCAATGATAAACCAGCAACATGTATTTAAATGTGAACATTTTCAATGGTAACTTGTTCTGAAGAAGTCATACTAGTTGATGAAAGCGCTTAACAACTTTGGTTTATTTTTAATATTAAAATAATACTGTGGACTCGCAACATTGTGCTCCTTTATTTTACCTCACCTTCCTCCCCTGCTTGCTGTCAAATCCTCTTCAACACCAATGTCACACCTTTTTATGAATGTCTATAATTCCACTTCACTCACAAGTCTGTCAACACCTTCCCTAACAGTCTTTGTGTTTTATGATTGTGTTCCCCTGCTTCCAAAACTCTCCCTCTTTCCATCCGTTGTCTTACCCTTACATTCTTCTCTATCTTTCCTTCGCCCAAAAGAAAAAAGGGCACCTGTCCCTGCAAAAATCATATTCCCTTCCTCCACCTCTCCACTCCCATTTTACCTACCCTCTTTCTTTATGTATTTTCCTCTGAATGTTATACCTCTATTCCTACTTTCCCATACATGCATTTCCACCCCTTTTAAGGATAAAAGGTAGATATAACATTGCTGTAGGCTATTTAATGTGTCTAACAAGATTTATCTTAGTGTTGCTATATAGCGCATGTGTACATACTTAAGTACATACCTGCTAGTTACTAGTCTGTTCTCTTTATGTCATTCCTGGCAGCAATGTGCGGGACTGTTGCTACTGGGGGTGCCATTTCTGCAACAACTGGCTTCAGGCACATCTCACTACAAGGCATACCCGCAGCAGGCTCACTACAACTAGCATGTTTCTGAATCCCAGGGCATGTTATTATCTTACTTGCTTGCTGAGAATGATATTAATGTCAGAAGTATAACTAATAAGAGACAAAGGGTGAAAGGTGTTGGGTCACAATCAGCAATTGCCACTGGTACTTTATTGCAGTACTGGCATTCAGAAATGATGAGAAAAGGACTTAAGCACCTAGTGAGTGGTATTGTAATTGTATGTTACTCTTCAGATTAGAGTTGTGGGGTACCAGATCAAAACATGGCACCAAGCTCTAGAAGAGCAACCTGTGGGTCTGTTATGTCACATGATTTAAGAGATGCAACTTGCAGTTAAGCTTCATGTATTATATGTTCAGTATCACATTACTCACCTTATTACTATTTTTGAAAGGAAGACACTTTTAATGTTCTGTGCCTGCATTTAGTCACTGTTTGCTTTGTGACCAGCCATTGTTTGAGATAGTCATGTTCCAGCTGCATTTGACTGACACAAAATATTACTACCTTAAGTAATACTGAACTACATATTAATTATCTATATTTACCACAAGCAGTGGGCTGCCTTGCATCTTCCACAAACCTAATAGAAAATGACCCCTATAGAAAACAACCTGAAGAAAATGAGTACATAGTTGAGTATGTTTTCTGTGCTAGCTGTGCTGCTGCACAAGCTTAATTCCACTATGTAGAAGATTAAATAAATATGCCCTTGAACCAGTTTATCTACTTTAAACAGTTCCAGCAAACACTTATTACTTGCTAATCCCTAATAAACTTCATCCTTTGGCCTTGTGACAGTGTGTGGTGAGTGAGATAACAAACTCCATTAATGTGCACTGCATAATGCTGCTCTTTATGCCCATACATGCAAAGAGCTGGGAATATTAACAACAACCTCCAAGCACATTAATGACAAACATGCTTTGAATAAGTAATGTGTATGGCTTGTTTTAGACACTGATTATGGGCAGATAGTCTTTGTCACTTGTGAAGATTATGAAACATCCTTGCATGTTAAAGCAATCTATATTTGTGGCATTTATGAAAATGGTAAAAAAGTAAAGTTTTCAGACACATAATCCAGGTTAGCTATGCCTGGATTACAATATTCAGAGAAATCCATATTTAACTTTATATGCCTTTGTAGTTATAGCTTTTTGTGCTCGTGACTCTGACATTTCTCAAAAATGCCAGAAAAAAAATGCAAGATAAGTGACGTGCTGTTTCTCAACAAAATGTTGTCCATCTCCTTACATGCTTAAAGGTTATGAACTTATATTACCAGATATGGACCTTCTCTGCATTTGCTTCATTGTACAAACTGAATCACTATTCATACTTCATTGCATTAGGTGCACACCTGTTAAAGCACATAACATGAGTTTGGCTTGTATTAGTTCATGAACATGCATATCTGAGTTCTGAGTTTTCCTGAACATCCATGGTTTGCTAAGTCAGCTGAAAGGCATAGGTAATAAAGGCTTAGATAAGGAATATACACACACACACACACACACACACACACACACACACGCACACACGCACGCACACGCACACACACACACACACACACACACACACACACACACACACACACACACACACACATATCTTGAGTGCTTCTAGACTACACCGTGTAAAATCGATATACAACCCATTAAGGTACTAGTAGGGGCTATCAACATCGTTAGAACACTTTCCATTCATATTCAAAGTGATGCTAAGAATATCTTTTATTAAATTATCTTGGAATTATAAAACAATTGCTGATATTGATAACTCATAATGCTTAGCAAATTAGAACAGGTAGCAGCAATAAACAACAGGGGTGATTCAGAGTCAATAGCCAAAGCTTCAATACAGAAGAAATTGTGTTGTATATACCATATGCAAATGACTGCATAATGATACTGCAATGAGGTTCCTAAAGCAAATGAAAAACTGAGATTAATCAAATATGTCAAACATGGCGGAGTAATTCAGAGCTGTATAAAGCAGGCACTCAGCACCATATTGTAGACCTATTCTGGAAACCAAGAATTTACAGAGAGCAGTGTTTTACAATGTATGCAACAGCAGCAGATATAACAAAGCAGCATGTGTTAATGGTCATTTCTGGGCCAGTGCCAGCAACATGGCATGTTGTAGCCCTCTGCACTAATTTATCATCATAAGGCTAACCATAAAATTGTAAACTAGTTCCATGTGGAGGGGGAAACAATACAGAAGCTTACTGAGCATAATCAAGATGATCACATGGACTGCCTATCCCAGTGGACACTAAGACAAAAGTAACTTTAACCGTCTTAGCTACAGGGGACACATTGGGATTATTGCAGGTGTTAGCCTCACGTATCATGCACAGGTTTCTGAACATTATTCTGCAATATATGGAAGTGCATATATGGTTCCTAAGGACTGCATAGGGACTGAAACACTGCTGTGCAAGCATTTTAGAGCACAGCCCATTTCCCCATGGTCCTTAGAACTGTTGAGTGCAGATCCATTGTCATGAAGTCCTACCTGGTCTATAGAGTATCAGATGCATCAGCAAGAAGGACTCCACTCCCTTAACTGCTAGGTAATGCATAATGCCCATAGTATAATCTATAAAGTTTTTGTGTGCCCCTAGGCATGTCCCATGGATCCCATATATGACATATGTTTGCCTGATGCCAGTGGCTCAGATGGGGGGACTTCCTGTCATCTTGCTAATAGGTACACATGTAGGTGGGTACACAGGCCAGCATATACAGTTATGACACAAGTAAGTAGCAAGCCACATATAATGGTGTCACTATTGTGTGTTGCAGTTGATGCTAGATATAGACCCCCATCCACAACTCCAAGCTATGGAAGATATGGCATATAACACTGCACATGCAGAAACATAGAATGATGTAGAATGCATTTTAGTTAACTAACAGTATGCTTCCACTGCTTCAATACATCTGACGGTCCACTGTGGTATTCACCAGACATTTGCAGCCAAATATTTATTGTATATGTGCCATGTTTCATAATATGGCTACATGCAAATAGTTACATTAGCAGGGAAACATTCCCGCAGGCCCCATTATACATGTAGGATCAGAAGCTGAGCAGGAGGGTGAAGAGTCAGAAGATAAACAGCTAGCAGTGGTAGCACATGCAAGGCAGAGGTAAGCATAATACATTCTGGCACTGACAAAGAGGAAACATCTGTTTCACAACCATGGGTTATAGTGTAGACAGCACAATCTAAAATCTTGGTGCATTATCACATCTATGTTATGCACACCAGAGCAATAACAAGCTATTGTGTGAATCAGACAAAACTTTACCCATGCAGGCTAGTGGAACAGTGCACAGTCATCATCATTTGCAATGGTAAGGGGACATAGTGAGAGGTTACAATAACATTATCCTGTGAGCCAGGGTCATGGAAGGTGAAAACTGGTAGCAGGTTGCTGGGATTCAGAGGTTACATCCTTGGATGTTGGGGTAGAGCTGTAATGTCAAAAATGCTGGAGATGAGCACTGTAATGGCATGGAGTCTCATATCCATCCATCCATCCTCAACCCATTTTCCCATTTTACACATGGGGTCGGGGTGTCACTTCAACAGAGACAATCATCTTGAGCCAAGCCCATGGCTTCATATAATCTATAGCAGGGATGGAGTAGAACTACAGCAGGTGTCCCATGTCAACTGCAAACAGATGTATTACAGCCAGAGATTCATAGACTCATAGACATTCTAAGGCCACTGAGTCTCATGATCATTCTCTCCTTAACAATAGCATCCCTCAGGCAGCACCTCCTTTCTCCAAGAGGTCTATACTAGTCAACCCTGGAGTAAATCTATGGATATGCAGCTAGTAACCTGCAGGGAAAATTAAAGTTTAAGTCATGACCATGACCTGCATGATGGCCACAAATACTAGTGGTTCTCTATATGCACACATGGGATATTTATGGTGTAGAAGTACAGAAGGGAGCCCATGTCACCTGGTGAGTTGTTTCAAATGTTGAGTCTCATGAATTTTATTCACCCTGAACATGAGACTGGTCAGACCAAGGATTGGTGGCCTTTGTTACCAAAGCTAACTGTGATGCTGTCTCAGGAATGGTTTGTGTTACCTGGGTATGCTTAGTCTGGAATCTGTCACCTCACATCTGTATCATGGCCATAGAGAGAATGGTCTGCAGAAGCAGATGAGAGCAAATGCCAAATGTCTCATGGAAACACTGATGAATGCAATGTTAGTTTCCACTGACCTGAGTAGCATTGTTTTTTCCCTGTCCCTATACTCTATTTCCATAGGCAGGGACTGACATTGTCCTACAGGTCATGCCAATGTTGCATGTCATCATGTATGCCAAAGAGCTTGATCACCATTTCCGTAATGTTGTAGGGAAAAGTTGTCTGTGCCTGTATACTGACCTACACATCTGCTGATTAATGCTAAGTACTTCTCCCAAGTCATAGGCCGATCTGGTGTCCTAGTGGTTCCACAGACCACCACATCTCACCTTTATGGGATGTATGCACACATCAAAGGCTGTGCAGCTCACAGCTGTTCTTCAGGCAGGGGACTCAAGTGCAGCTTGGGTGGTGCTCGCAGTTAGACATCTGTCCATCACTGGCAATGCTGGGAGTTTAGCCTGCGTTATCATAGGAATTGTCTACAAGAGGGTTGTGCTTCAGGCCTCCATATCAGTGTTGCTGACAGTGGCATTGTGTCATTATACTATGCCTTGTGCACACTGCCATCATCATCAACCAAAGGTTACCGTTTGATATCAGGCAAGTGGTGTCATGTCCTGGATCCTCCGCCAGAAGAATCTGAGAAGGCATAAAGGCAATATACCTGTGCCAGCAGTGAAACATATGCCAAATCCCCCATGGCAGGCATACTGGTAGATGAAACAATACATGACCATTATATGGGAACATACATACATACATATCTTATTGTACAGGATACTGCATTTGCAACCTGGACAACAGATATGCAGAAGCCTGCTGCTGAAAAAGTCTTGTTGCACATTTAATGCAGTGAACAATGTGGAAATGTAATGGCTTTTACTAAACTGGTGCATCCCTATTGACACTCATGCAGTAATCTTTATACATCCAAGCTACCACAATGTATAAGGGTCTGGGTCCCCTCTCAGGAAGCAATACCTCAAACTCTTTTACCTTTGTGGCCCACTATACCTCCTATGGTGAGCATGTAGTCTGCAATGTCATGTGCCTTGTTTTTGGCATGCATTATCATTTTAGCTACCCTTTGCCGTGCAGAGGGTATCATAGTGTGAATGTCATGCAAAAGATGAAATTTATGGCAGCCATCTCTGAATCACTGTCATAAAGCCACATGTTACTGCACTAACTGATGCTGTCAATTTCATCAGAGAGTGAAGGACATGCTCATACTATGAATATGGATACCCTCCTTTCTTGGTATTGTCTGGATTTTGGGGCCGAGCATGATAAGAGGTAAAACCTGATAGTGCTGGGGTGCTCTCAGGAGCCTTGAATCAGGTTTCTGTCACTGCACAGACATCGATGTTCTCCATAGTGAGAAGGGCCTCGAAAAGTGCATTTTGAGATTTAGACTTCTGGCATTGAGCAGCATTACCCTTAGTTTTTCCTTTTTGTGTTCTAGGGTGGTAGGTTTAGAATTTGAGCCTTGCCTAAAAAAGGCACTATGGGGGTGGCAAGAGCCTTTGCCAATATCCGGAATCCCAGGGGTGACAGGTGCAAGCCGTCCCTCGCGAAGCAGCGTGGCTTGTCCAGCATGTCATCCCAGGCAGACAGACATTGGATCCCCTTTGAATGACACCAGAGTTTAAGCCAATTGTTAAAGCTGATCATCTTATCTCTGTATTGTGGCATCATTCTTGGTGAAGGTAGGATACTGCTCAAGGTCAGGGTCATACCTGCCTGGGCTACATAATCAGAGAGCTCCTCAATGTCTCTTTTCATGTAGTCCAAGGAGGTACGTCTCAGGTCGTTTACACCAGCGTGGACAATGACCATAGTATAATCTATAAAGTTTTTGTGTGCCCCTAGGCATGTCCCATGGATCCCATATATGACATATGTTTGCCTGATGCCAGTGGCTCAGATGGGGGGACTTCCTGTCATCTTGCTAATAGGTACACATGTAGGTGGGTACACAGGCCAGCATATACAGTTATGACACAAGTAAGTAGCAAGCCACATATAATGGTGTCACTATTGTGTGTTGCAGTTGATGCTAGATATAGACCCCCATCCACAACTCCAAGCTATGGAAGATATGGCATATAACACTGCACATGCAGAAACATAGAATGATGTAGAATGCATTTTAGTTAACTAACAGTATGCTTCCACTGCTTCAATACATCTGACGGTCCACTGTGGTATTCACCAGACATTTGCAGCCAAATATTTATTGTATATGTGCCATGTTTCATAATATGGCTACATGCAAATAGTTACATTAGCAGGGAAACATTCCCACAGGCCCCATTATACATGTAGGATCAGAAGCTGAGCAGGAGGGTGAAGAGTCAGAAGATAAACAGCTAGCAGTGGTAGCACATGCAAGGCAGAGGTAAGCATAATACATTCTGGCACTGACAAAGAGGAAACATCTGTTTCACAACCATGGGTTATAGTGTAGACAGCACAATCTAAAATCTTGGTGCATTATCACATCTATGTTATGCACACCAGAGCAATAACAAGCTATTGTGTGAATCAGACAAAACTTTACCCATGCAGGCTAGTGGAACAGTGCACAGTCATCATCATTTGCAATGGTAAGGGGACATAGTGAGAGGTTACAATACCATTATCCTGTGAGCCAGGGTCATGGAAGGTGAATGAAAACTGGTAGCAGGTTGCTGGGATTCAGAGGTTACATCCTTGGATGTTGGGGTAGAGCTGTAATGTCACAAATGCTGGAGATGAGCACTGTAATGGCATGGAGTCTCATATCCATCCATCCATCCTCAACCCATTTTCCCATTTTACACATGGGGTCGGGGTGTCACTTCAACAGAGACAATCATCTTGAGCCAAGCCCATGGCTTCATATAATCCATAGCAGGGATGGAGTAGAACTACAGCAGGTGTCCCATGTCAACTGCAAACAGATGTATTACAGCCAGAGATTCATAGACTCATAGACATTCTAAGGCCACTGAGTCTCATGATCATTCTCTCCTTAACAATAGCATCCCTCAGGCAGCACCTCCTTTCTCCAAGAGGTCTATACTAGTCAACCCTGGAGTAAATCTATGGATATGCAGCTAGTAACATGCAGGGGAAAATTAAAGTTTAAGTCATGACCATGACCTGCATGATGGCCACAAATACTAGTGGTTCTCTATATGCACACATGGGATATTTATGGTGTAGAAGTACAGAAGGGAGCCCATGTCACCTGGTGAGTTGTTTCAAATGTTGAGTCTCATGAATTTTATTCACCCTGAACATGAGACTGGTCAGACCAAGGATTGGTGGCCTTTGTTACCAAAGCTAACTGTGATGCTGTCTCAGGAATGGTTTGAGTTACCTGGGTATGCTTAGTCTGGAATCTGTCACCTCACATCTGTATCATGGCCATAGAGAGAATGGTCTGCAGAAGCAGATGAGAGCAAATGCCAAATGTCTCATGGAAACACTGATGAATGCAATGTTAGTTTCCACTGACCTGAGTAGCATTGTTTTTTCCCTGTCCCTATACTCTATTTCCATAGGCAGGGACTGACATTGTCCTACAGGTCATGCCAATGTTGCATGTCATCATGTATGCCAAAGAGCTTGATCACCATTTCCGTAATGTTGTAGGGAAAAGTTGTCTGTGCCTGTATACTGACCTACACATCTGCTGATTAATGCTAAGTACTTCTCCCAAGTCATAGGCTGATCTGGTGTCCTAGTGGTTCCACAGACCACCACATCTCACCTTTATGGGATGTATGCACACATCAAAGGCTGTGCAGCTCACAGCTGTTCTTCAGGCAGGGGACTCAAGTGCAGCTTGGGTGGTGCTCGCAGTTAGACATCTGTCCATCACTGGCAATGCTGGGAGTTTAGCCTGCGTTATCACAGGAATTGTCTACAAGAGGGTTGTGCTTCAGGCCTCCATATCAGTGTTGCTGACAGCGGCATTGTGTCATCATACTATGCCTTGTGCACACTGCCATCATCATCAACCAAAGGTTACCGTTTGATATCAGGCAAGTGGTGTCATGTCCTGGATCCTCCGCCAGAAGAATCTGAGAAGGCATAAAGGCAATATACCTGTGCCAGCAGTGAAACATATGCCAAATCCCCCATGGCAGGCATACTGGTAGATGAAACAATACATGACCATTATATGGGAACATACATACATACATATCTTATTGTACAGGATACTGCATTTGCAACCTGGACAACAGATATGCAGAAGCCTGCTGCTGAAAAAGTCTTGTTGCACATTTAATGCAGTGAACAATGTGGAAATGTAATGGCTTTTACTAAACTGGTGCATCCCTATTGACACTCATGCAGTAATCTTTATACATCCAAGCTACCACAATGTATAAGGGTCTGGGTCCCCTCTCAGGAAGCAATACCTCAAACTCTTTTACCTTTGTGAGCCACTATACCTCATATGGTGAGCATGTAGTCTGCAATGTCATGTGCCTTGTTTTTGGCATGCATTATCATTTTAGCTACCCTTTGCCGTGCAGAGGGTATCATAGTGTGAATGTCATGCAAAAGATGAAATTTATGGCAGCCATCTCTGAATCACTGTCATAAAGCCACATGTTACTGCACTAACTGATGCTGTCAATTTCATCAGAGAGTGAAGGACATGTTCATACTATGCATGTGCACACAGCCTATGCATCTCTTAGCATCTTGACTCTGCACTACAGATATTGTTGTCATTGCCCCTTTACTAAACTATGATGCATGTCACATGACATCTAGATGCATATGTGTGTATGATTTGCTCCTCAAGTGAACCTTTGTGGTTTTACATGGCTTCTTCAGTTGCTGGAAACATCTCTCCACTGGGTGTCTGAGGGAGAAAAATATTTTCACCACCCATTTGGGTGAGAACTCCAATTGTTGCTATAGTGACCTATGAAAAAAACTCTCTGACCTCCTGAGAAAGTGAGGTAAAGAAAGAGAAAGAGAGAGAGAGAAAGAGAGAGAGAAACAGACTGACAGACAGAGAAAATGTTTTATTGCAAGCCTTTTTTATTTTATTAACAGGTCCATTAGTGTACTGACTTCTTCCAACTTTGTTTTTCTGTGGCCAAAATGTGACAAGCCAACAAAAAGAAATGTCACAGGTGGCAAAAATACCACTCTCAGCAAGGGTGTGGGTATGCCATATGCACTACTGCACTGAGCAGCTGCAAATCCATGTGCAACATATGTGCATACTAATGCATAATTTTTTTGTTTGTTCTACTTCTAAAGATCTAGTTATGCTGGGGCAGAAGAGTGCTGGTGGTAACTTCAGCCAGTACTGGCTGATGTCTCTGACTGTGGGTCTACCTGACAATGCCGAAAGCTGACAATGCCGATGATGAGAACACCAACACCAGAAGACTGAAAACTGAGATGACCAACGGATGAAAACCCCGACGGTGAGAACACCGACATGTGAAAAGGCTGTTTAAGTATGCGGTAGTGACGGACGTTAGGGTTAGGGTGCGAGTAAGGTAAGTGTGCGATATTGATGGACTCTAGGGATAGGCATGGGTTAAGTGAGTTAGGGTTAGTGCGGGTTAGGTGAGTGTGCAATAGTGACAGTCTTTAGGGTTGGGGCGGGTTAAGTGAGTTAGGGTTAGGGCGCGGGTTAGGTGAGTGTGCAATAGTGATGGACCTTAGGGTTAGGGTTTGGGTTAAGGTTATAGATAGTTGTGTATGTAAGGTTTAGTGTGGGTTTGTAAGGATTTTGGTGTGCTTGTGTTGTGTTTGTGCTTTTTGGACAGGGGATTTGTTTTGTTTGTTGATTGTCGGGATTGTGGTGTGTCGGGCATGTGAAGTTTCGTGTTTGTGAACTCTCGGTTATGTGGTGTTGGTGATTTCGTTGTCGGTGCTGTAGTGCGTCGGTGTTGTCAGGTAGACCCCTGACTGTATGCTGCCAGAAGTCACCAGGTTTATTTCTCAGAAGGAGGATAGAGGTCATTTCTCAGAGGAGAAGCTCTTCTTCTGATAGTCACCCAGATGAGTCCTCTGTGGTCTCCCAGCAGCAATTGCTGAGGATGGTATCATCCAAGTAGTACCAACAAATGGATGCCTGCTCCATCACTGTAGATGACCTCCTGGTGCAGACAGTCAAGCTGCATGACCATCAGGCTCTGAGCATCATGCCACTGGAGGCACATCCTCATATAATATCATCCACAGAGGTGACTGATAGCTGCATAGGATGGTCACTGGGACAACTTGGTTTCCTTCATAGGTTCATAGGTAAGTACTAGGCTATCTGCCCAAGGGCATTTATAAGCCTAGCCAGAATGTGTTGGCTTTTGCCACCCCCTTAGATTAGTTCCCTGTGCCTCTGTCCAGCAGAGCCATTAGGTCCCTGTGGCACTGTCCAGCAGAGCCACTGCAGTGATCCCTGGGGTACATTTTCTGTTTCCCATCCACTTGTCCCCTGCAGTATCTCCTTGCCAGGTGTACCTATCCCATATGTGTCATTAACCATATTTTGTCTGATGTCCAACAGTCTGTATCACAGGGTATGCACCCCCCTGTCTGTGTATACTTATCCACCGTTGTCCCATCTTTTGTGTCAATGCTATGCTTGTCTGTGTCCATACTTAATGTTTGTATGCTGTCTCTGCACCTTCCCTTCTTCCTCTATTGCTCTCACAAACTTTCCTCTCTAACTTTACCAGCTACAGTTCATATTCTTTTATAAAAATGTGAGAATTTTCCACACGAAAATAATACCCACTTCTTCCCTCACTTGTCATTCCTTATACCTTGTGTGTTTCCCTCTATCACCCCCTTTTGTTTGCATTTATATGAAGAACTGAGCTGGCACATTCTGGGCTCATCCTTCGTGGTCTGTCTACCACTGTGCATGTGGCAGGGATGTGGCACTTCATTGCACATGAGTGCAAATAGCTTTGGGGTCTCTAGACACTGAATATCTGCCTTTTCTGTGATGCTGAATGCTGCAATTATATGCACTTTACTAGTGTTGCCCCATTACTGAGCCTTCCTTATGCTATTTCTCCCTGTGGTATGGCCCCACTAATGTACTCTGTAGTCCTTTTCTCAGCCTACTGGTGCTGTGCAAGCCCTACCACATAAGTGAGTAGTTGCAGACCATGTCACACTACCAGTTGCTTGGTATTAAGGGCTGGGTAGGCATGGGGCATGATATGACAGTAAGGTGCACTGCAGGTATAGCTATTTGGTAAGACAATTCTGTTGTGATTCATCTCCAGATAATAATTGCTTTTACTTCTGAGGCTTTGACAGAAGTGTCATGTTTGGTCTCTGCTATGGTCTTGTGAAAAGTGTTAATTCTGGAAGCTTCAGACAAATGACTCTTAAATACATGTTCAAGGCACTTTGGTATTATAAGCAATAACTTTAGAAAATGTACCATGAGTGACTCAACTGGTTAGTACACTTGCCTTTAATACTGGAAAATCAGATGACTGTGGTTTGATTCCCCCACAGAGTTATTTGGTTCATTTTTCCAGTACAGACCATGCAGTGCAGCCTAAGAGAGGAGCTACACTCACGTGCTGTCCTTAGGGTGAGCTGTTAAACATTTCCTCTTAGAAATAAATTAACAATTTTGGCATACTGTTTCAGCTTTTACCCCCATTTCTTAACCATTTATTTAATACATTCACATTCAAATTATTTTCCTCTTTCCTTGCTGTCTTATAAAAAAAATCATACCCTAAGCTATGTGGACATGAATAACTAATTTCTTTGACTACCATTAATATCTTTGCTAACTTTTTAAGCTTCTTTTTGTCCCACTGCTGTTGACCATCATTTGCACCAGTTCCTTCTATCATTTGCTGGGTCTACTGGAAACCCATCATAGCTTCACTTGAGCTATCCCAAACCCATATCCATGGCTGATGAAGAGATTGAGGACCCTGGTGCAGCAGCACACTGCTGCTGGAGAATAATGTTTTTACTATTTTACTACCCCCTTGCACATGCCAGAAATATCTTTGGGGAGCTACTTGCAATGGTAGTCTGCACAGAACTGCCTTTTAGTTCCTTGAGTGATTAATGACAGTAGGATACCTCACCCACCCTCAATAGTGCAATTACAGTTGTTTTCCTGGACTCCATCAGGGAACTCATATGTTTAAGTGTGGTCCATGCCCATGTCTTTCCATTGCATTGGAGTTCTTTCAGTAGCACTGTTAAGTACGGGGTGAACTCTGAAGCAAGATTTGATGATACATTTTATTATACACCAGGCAACCTCTGGGTAGCCTATAAGAAACCAGAATACTATATAAATTCATAAAGCCTTTCTTTTTATTCAGGTTTTCAACCTTAAAGTTATTTATTATTGTACAAAACTGTTGTACCACCTCAGGTTGTGTTCACTATCTGGAAAGATCAGTGAGATGTGAAGTACTTCAGTGGCATCCTGTAGTAGACCTGCTGTTTAGAGGTAAAGGAAATACAGAATATTGTTCTCTGACTTTGGTTTGGACTTTTCACAGTGTTCAAATTGTAAAGTATTGTGTACGACTGTCAACTGATGCTTAAAGATTTATTTTTGTGATTCCTCTTTATGTTCCAGGTTTTTTCTAAACAGCATAAAAGAAAAAAACTTGTAATGCCAACTCCAGAAACCCTTTTTGAACAGTTAAGCTATTTTTTGGCAGTAAAATATGCAAATATGCGTGCAAATCATATTTAGACAAATATGTCAGACACTGTCCAGTTAGTACTATTGTATAACACCATTTCACAGGCCAAGTTAGCATTTGGGACAGGTATGGATGTTGAATCAAATACAGTTGTCAGTAACTGACAAATTGTGATTTTTTTTTCATTTTCAGATCAAATGATGACTTTATACCATATTAATATTTCCAGTAGTAGCTTTATCAAAAAGAAGACTATATAGCCTGATGTCTATTGCAATTCTACACATATTAGTAATTCTTTATCAATATGCAAATAAGCATAAATATCACATTTATGACAGTGTTAGGTTCTATTAACTTAGTTTGATTATGGAAAAAAATCTTTCTCCAAGTTTGCAGAATATCAGGAATGATGTCTGACCTGAATGGGTTTGTCAGCAAGTGAGAAAGTGTGATTTTATTTTATAGCAAATTATGAATATATGCTGTATTAATCTTTCTGTTGATAACACGCAATTGATGGTTAATAAAAACAAACTAGTGCCAAGGATGAATGGTAGATCCTCAAAAAAATATATAACTGAAGAAAAAAAGCAAGATGAATCAACACACAGCTGAATAATCCACACAATCTGTTTACTAAAAGGTTAGCGCTTTCACGATCAAACTGATTGCTTCATCAGACCATTAATAAAAATACATTTCACAGTATTTAAAACACAAATCAACCTATTACAAACAAGCTGAACACCATACTTAACCAATCAGAGTATTATTAAATCATAAACATCAAAGAAATCACAAATCAGTCACACAGACCTCCAATAAAGGCTGTCACTCCTCAGCAAACAACTGCACGATGGCTTCATCAAAAAGACCCAATTCACATGAAGTAAAAGTTGAAGTTTAATTCCTCCAGCATGTAGACACCAAAGTAAGGCAAACAAATTAAAACATACAAACAGTTCTGATATTAAAACAACATATTAAGCGCTTTCACCTTCTTACAGAAGACTTCATCAGAAATCATAAACATCACCCAAGCCCCAAAAAACACATAGCAGCCTATCAACTTCACTTATTACATTATTACAGCCAGTTCAAAAATGTTATGTATATTCATTAAAATGCATTGCATTACTCCAATCCAGTGCATGCACTGACTGTCTATCACATTGAACCATGATACAGCTTATCCAATAGTTCTTGTAGGTGTAGAAAGAGACTACTATAAAAAAACACTAAAAATCTCAAATAAAAACAATGGATACAAATGCTGAACTACATACTTGATATTAACAAAATAATAAAAATATACTCTCCGAAGTAATTGAAGAGACGTAATGTCTCGATCACCTTACAAACCACTATCAAGTGTATTCTCATAATGATGAGCATTTTGTTCAATGAATTTGATGTCATGAACATATTCAAACACCATATTCTGAGAATTAAATGTCAAACTTTTTCATATAAATTATGTATTCTAATTTTTCTTCTTTACGCTACAAAATGAAACAAAAGAAAAAAAAAACAAATAAATAAAAATGAAATCTAATCCAACCCATCAAGATGAATAACCAGTTGTAAGCAATCTATCAGACTACTGCTTTCCTATTCGTTAAGATGTATCCAACCATCCAATCAAAAGTGATCCAGTTTAGCAATATATTTCAGGGCACTCATGACTGCGCTAAGAATGTAATATGTCAAGTTCTTTGCAGACAGCTATAAAATATTATTTTCTAGTGGTAATAACATTATGCTCAATAAATATGTGGCATCTAATAGATACAGAACAGTGCTACAATAAATATAGCACAGATATTCATATATGTTGAATGCTAATAATGATTAAGGTGGAAAAAGTGAAAATGATAAAAATGCATGTAGCCTATGAGACAAAAAATAAGGAAACCAGTACGACCTATCAAAATGCTTCTATTCACTAGGAACCTATCAGATGAAAATATGGAAACCAGTACAACCTATCAAAATGCTGTCTGTCTATTCACAAAGAGCAACTAACTTATCCAATAAAGGTATAGCTGGTTGATGGTAGTTCATTTTACTACCCTAGCACAAGATTGCTGAGCCAATATGGGATGAAGTATAATCCCTATACATATTACTAAGGCTAACCTACCTATAAGACTTATATTTATATATTCATGATCACGACCACTTAAAGGTTGCTTAAGTGTTATGGTAAATAGCCAAGACATGTATGTAGGCTGTACAAGGGAGACTAACAATAATGAGGTGATTGCAAAAACAATCAAATTGTCATTAGCATTCTAGGGGCAAATATAACTCAACATTCTCTACTCAATGAATCTACATATTTCAAGAAAAATGGTCTTTTAATGATAAGGAGCGGCTATTGACCTAACTAAAACTGTAGACCTAACCACACATAAAATGTCAAACATATTACTGAAATAATTGAAATACAACCTAGTCAATCTATATTTATGTCACAACAGCTCAATAAGTAAAAAAAAATTACTACAGGTTATCTGTTTGTTTCTGTCAAGCCATATAATTTAATAAATCAGAGTTTATGAGCTGTTTTACAAACACACACACACACACACACACACACACATATATATATATATATATATATATATATATATATATATATATATATATATATATATACACATATGCTTTTCTGTTTCATAATATACACTTTTACTAGGACTGGTAGATTGGTGAATACACCATGGGATATGTTTCTATATAAGTGATACTGTAGGACCAGTCAGTCCCTGATTGGTTAGTGTGCTGCTTTTCAGTGAATTGGGAGACTGCATTTTGATATGCTCCCACAATATATATTTTTTATGATAGGTTGATTCTACTCATCTTTGCATTGACCGTGTAAGAATGGACTTGTGAGATGAAACATTTACAAGCAGGAGCCTGGGAGACAAACCACTTACAGGTTACCTGTGTCCATTAGAGATATAGGTGCCAAACCAGGGATGAATTTCCTGCTCCCCCATCCAATTGTCCAAGTTGCACTTGAATTGGGTTAGGGAGGAATTCTGCTTTACATGTATAGGGAGCCTGTTCCAGAGACTGGGTAGTCTCTGGGATACATACATATCTCTCCAGCAAGTCCTATTTATATCACAGGCAAGGTTTAAGTCTTTAGAATTGGAAATTTTGGTGCTGTTTGTTTTGTGGATATGCAGGAGGTCCATCAGAGTGGGGTCTGACAATGTCCTGTATGCCAGGCATAGATCTCCCCTCAAAAGCCTGTAGGAGAGAAAATACAAGGATAGGACCTTGAGGCTGTCTGAAGAGCACATTTTACTTATGCCCTGTATTATTTTAGTGAGAGACCTCTGTGGATGTTCCAGTTGTTGGATATGTCTGGTTAGGCACATACCAAAGGGGTCATTATACTGAATGACAAGTCTGATGAATTCTGAATACAGTGGAACAATGACTTCCTTGGACTTAGATGCTATATCTTTGTTTATAAGTTACGCAGCATAGAATGATTTCCTCACTACTGTAGACATGTGATGGTCAAAGGATAGACTACTGACTATGTGTGTCCCTAAGTCTCTGACTACTGGGTGAACTCTAAGGGTGTGTTGTCAATATGATAGTTAGAAGGGGTAGATGACTTCCTGATGGATACTATTATGCATTTCTTGGCATTTAGTTTTAGTCCATGGCTCTGACACCAGTTGTTTGTCAACCCTTCCTGGAGAACATTTGTATCAGTGCGGGATTCAATGACAGCTCCTAATTTGAAATCATCTGCAATCATCTGCAAATCTAGTCAGCCAGAGACCATTGCCATTGACCTTGACTTCAGAGAAGTAAATGCCAAAAAGGAGTGGTCCAAGGACCAATCCCTGAGGGACTCCATTTGTGACTGGCCTCTTTTTTAGAGATGGACTCCCCAATTCTAACTTCCTGGGTCCTGTCCATGAGCCAGTTGGCTATCCATCAGGTGACATACGGGTTTGTACCTAACCTTCTGAGTTTGTCAGCAATGCCCGAGTGGGGTATTCTGTCAAATGCCTTGCCCAGGTCAAGGTAAGCAGTATGAACCATTTTGCCACATGATTACATGTGTTGTTTAATTACAGGTAAAGGTCATTAACATACTGTAATACAGCCCTACCCCATTCCAGTTAGCCCCACCCATTTAGTTGCTAACTGCATCTTCCCCACCCCCACTTTGAAACCACCAGGTGCCCCTAGAGTTCATCAGTATGTCCCTAAAAACATACCTAATCAGCAATGGTGGGCACCATACTAGAAATATTTGCACCCAACATCTATTGTCCAGTACCTAAGAGGTCTCAAGTAAGTAGAACAAGTATGGGACAAAAGTGAGCCCTGTGGTATGCTTCATGACACTCTGTAGTCAGATGCCATTATATTTTCAGTTCTAACCACTGAATTCTTACTTTTCAACCAGTTTATTACCAATTTTGTAACTTAACTATTAATGTTCCACTTCTTTAAAGTTTGCAGTATTGAAATATGTGAAAAAGAATAATATGTTTTTGATAAATCTAATTAAGCAATATTCACTGACATAGCACTATCTGATGCCCCAGTGACCCCAAGTAAAAAGAGGTCAAACTGGTTATGCAAGATTTACTTTTTGCAAAACCATGTTGGTATATGCCCATGTTAAGCAAGTTCCCACTGTGTATTACATAATGAATAATCATTCATAGTGAGATGGATTTGCCATAATGTCTATGGTCTTTACCTCATAGACACAAAGTGCAGAGTTTGATTCTGCTCTCAGGTTCTTGGCTAGGCATAAAATGGCCCATTTAGGGCAACTAGTCAAGCATTTGCAAATGAACCTAAAATGTTTGTTAAACTTATTGGTGTATAGTTCCCAGCTCTGTCAGTTATACCTGATTTATGTCTTAGTATTATGTGTGCCCTTTTCCACTGTTTTAGAACATAGCCTGTAGCTAGCACTTGTTAAAACAGACCATTCAAAACTGATGGAATGGCCTTCTCAATATTGTTCAAGAAGGAACCATAAAGGCAATATGGACCCAAAGCTAAGCTGTTTCTGACCATGTTTAATTCCTTTTGTGAAGTTTTGAACAGTCAGCCTTCTCTACAATACATAAAACCTGTAGAGTGTAAATTATTGTCCACTATACTTTGAGGACTTCTGTGCCAATATATAAATAGCATACTCTTACTTAACTAATAGCATCCCCTCTAAATTCAAAATAATCTTCTGACCTATCTACTTTTTTCCTCTTATATGCTTATAAAAAGTTTGTTTATTGTCATCCATAAGCTAAGTTCAGTTCATACATTTTTTTAAAATTCTTACAGGATTTTCATTTCACTCATACTTCATTTGTATTTAATAATATTTTCATGTGATGGTGGATCTTTCATCTCCCTCCATTTTGTTTTCTTCTGTCTGGATAACAGTAATACAATATTATTCAGCTAGGGAACACTATAAGATTTCTTATTTTCATTTGATACCTTTGAAGGAATATATTCATTAATTAGATCCTCTAATTTCTAATTTAAGCTTTCCCCAGTTTTCTTTTACTCCAGAACTACCCAACCTCTTCTCTCATCTCATCTGTTAAGTTCCATGCTTATTTTATTATACTTTCCCAAGTATATAATTTTGGTTTATTCTGTAGCATTTCTTTTATTCATGCCATTAGTTGGAAATAATTCTGAAAAATATGAGTATTGTGATCTAGGTTATGTACTGGGGGCTTACTATAATGAATGTATAGTTCATTTCAAGTAGTGACAGAACCACACCTAGAATGGTTCCAATCTTGTGGGTGATCTAACATGTTGAATTAATGATCTATAATTTATGTTGTGTTGTGTCTTTCAGCTTTTCCCGGTTAGGGGTCGCCACAGCGGAACTCCGGTCTGCTAATAATTGGCAGTAGATTTTTTACGTACCGAGTTGCCAGCTCTGACGCACAACCTTCAATGAAGGTACGCCCATTCTCACATGTCTCCACACAGAAGACGCTCTAGCTGAGAATCGAACAAGACAATGTCTTACTGTGAGGTGACAATGCTACCACAGCACCACCACAACAGAATGATCTATCATTTATAACTTACAATATTACTTATACCTAATTAACAGTTGTCGTATGCATATTCCAGCAAAGATTAGGTGGATTTAAAATCCCCCATTATAATAACTTGAAGACACTTAGCATAGTTCTTTATTTCCATGGAGAAAATCTTACCTCATCCATGCCCATGTTTGGACTTCTATAGAACCAAACCACACAGATACTTAACACCAGTCTCAATAATAGATGAAGAGAGGATTTTTGATGTGGGAGTAGTGTAAAGTAATAACGCATTATACTTTTTTAAATAAAAACATAGAGATCCTTCCTCCTCTGTCTATAAACCTATAATTATGAAAACATTTATGACCCTTCATACAACACTGGTCCTAAAAAGTACAAAACCAAATGTCTGCTATAATAGCAACATCCATATTTTTGGCCCAGAGTAAAACCTCTGTGTCTGCTATTTCATTATTCAGAAGTGGGGCATTGCATACCAAATATGTAATGCTGAAAATAAATCTCTGCTGTTTCTTATAATGCATAATTGTCTTGGTGGTTCTTGCTTTTTCTGTATGTTGCCTAATTCTGAGTCACAAATACTCTGCTCTTCCTCTGCCTTTGAATGGCTTACTGCTTTGTAGCTTATGCATAAAGAGCAATAAGACAGTGATCTATAGCTTCAAGCAATTCTGACTTACAGTCAATGCATTTTTTCTGACATACTACACACCTGGGAAATTTTTCAGTAGTCTACTGGCGTCCCACAGAATATATTATGTGAGGCAGTTTTTTAAGTGGGGACCTTTCTAGGAAGTGGTGTGTCCCCCTACCTGGGGCATGCTTATGCACATCATGGATATTATTATTATTATATCAGCAGTAAGTGGTCTACTGTTCCACTTCTGTTAGTTAATGATAGTTAATGTTATGCTTTGAATGCCATACAGACAAAGATAAATCCTGCCTTCTCCCTAGCCAAAAAATGGAACTCTCTCCCTCTTCTCTACGAACTATTGAAAACATCGACAACTTCAAATCACATCTTCATTCCTACTTTTTATCTACCTGGAAGTGTAATTGCACCTTACCCACCTAGCCTTCTTCTCTCCCCATTCTAAATCCTGTTTTCCCTACTTCCCCTTTGCCTACTACTTAACTCCTGTATAAATGACTCCCTCTTCAGTGTTATCTCACGTACATTTTGTATATATTGTACATAGTTTGCTCTCCCTGTTCTCCTCTCCCTATCATTTGTACTTGCTCTGCCATAACTACCCAAACAAGACACGTTTTCTGTACAACCACTGGAATTTTGTCCTCTCAACATATGACTTATATGCGAAGTTACCAATGTACCAGTTCATGTCTCTGATTTTATAATGTATCGGCACCCTCAATATTAACTGTAACTTGCTTATCTTATGTATCTGCATCCTGAAGGGTACTTTAATCTGAATATTTAATGTTTGCTATGTAATGTGGAGCTTTACTGATGTACAAGTTCATGTCTGAATCTTGAATGGTAACTTTAATCTGAAAATTTAATGTCTACTATATAATGTGGAGTTTTACCAATTTACCAGTTCATGTCTCTGATTTTATAATGTATCTACACCCTCTATATTAACTGTATTTTGCTTATCTTATGTATCTGCATCCTGAATTGTAACTTTAATCTGAAAATCTAATGCTTACTACGTAATGTTGGAGCTTTTCTCCCCGGGCCTCTACTGAAAATGGGCTCCTGAGCCCAGTGGAGCCCCCCAGTCATCAAACTGAAATAAATAAATAAACATCCATTCAGTAAATGAACTTACACTGTGGGGGTATTCCGAAATATGTAGTTATTATGTGAAGTGCCAATTAAAGTAAGCAATTATTTTTTATTATTTTTAAAAGTTACTTAGTTTAAATGAATATAGCTAGATCTGCCCCTGAAGTACACATTAAAAGTAAAAATATTATTTGTGATACATAACTAGTCACAATATCCACATCCTACGAAGCCAGTAGAAACGAAAAAAAAAAAAACAATCCATCATCATCATCTCACATTAATTAGTGTTTCACATAAGTGATGCATGTTTCTGAATATCATACCATATGCTTTCCACAATTCTATTTGTGAATTTTTAAATTGCTCATAATTGCTCTGGTATAATTCCCCTGGATTCAATACACTCCTTGCAGCAATATTGCTATTCCTACATGGAGTGGTTCATGTCAGTTTAGCATTAGCATTAACAGCAGCATGTCTTGCATATATTCATGAAGGCACACTGCTGTTAAGGCTAAATGGATATGAACAGTGAACGAGTGCAGGGGCATGTTTAAGTAGTGCATGGCCATTGAACATACACCCTGCACTCAGAAAGTGCCATACATCGCTTTCAAACAGTATTTCAGTGTTCACAGACACTGAAATGAAATTAAAATGAGTATTTCAGTGTCCAAAGACATTGAAATAGCTAGGGCAGCATGAAACAATGCAGGGTGTGTGTGACAGGTTCTGTCATACACCCCCTGCATTGTTAAAGTGCCGTATGGCCATAGCCATTAAATGTAAAGGTATTTGCAGAATGCCCAGATGCCTGCCTCACATATGTCTCACCCTCCTAGAGCAATAAAGCAGTACAAAGCCATAAATAATGGTGGGGACAAAGCC
Organism: Protopterus annectens; assembly: GCF_019279795.1. Classification (NCBI taxonomy): domain Eukaryota; kingdom Metazoa; phylum Chordata; order Ceratodontiformes; family Protopteridae; genus Protopterus; species Protopterus annectens. Next base: position 177,412,187 of record NC_056751.1, read on the forward strand.
ACAAAATAGGGAAATGTATTAAATATTGCACTGACAAACCTGAAAGCTGATAGAATAAAAGGTTTTCAGTAGCACATACTTCCTGCAGGGTATAAAGACTGAAATAGAAATGTCTGCCATATGAAAGTGCCATATGGGCAAAGCACTCAACTATACAGGTGTCTGCAGAATGCCCGGATGCCTGCCTCACATACCCATCAACCTCCTAGAGTAACAAAGCTGTACAAGGCCATAAATAATTATTTTTTTTCCATACTAAGGGATGTTTAAGCATAGCTGAGCAGGTGTGCATGTTATGGCCCTCTGCCCAGAATTGCTTAAACACCCCAGAGGAGATAAATAAAAATATACAGCTAAAATCCTAACACCAGGATAATGTAGTGGTTAGAATCCCAGTTTTGTATGCAGGCATTCATGGTTCAAGTACCCAGACAGGCACATTATTTTTACAAAGGAAAGCAGTGCTAAAATTATTTTTATTTTTTGTAAATTATATAGTAAGTGATATTTGTCAACCAGGGTAGTGTAGCTGGTCTAAAATGGAAGTGTGAGTGCATATAACATGTGAAACTACCCATGTATACACAAGTGTCCCATACAGTATAGTCACACCCCTTGGTAATGTAATGAAAGCACATATTGGGATGTCATGTAAAATAAATCATATACACTTACTGAATGAAGTCATTACTCTAATATATCTAAAAATGAAAAGTAAGCAATGATCAGCACTGCTCAGCTGTACTTAGCTAGTGTAAGAAATGCTTAGACGTGAATGCTAAGCAAGAGTCAGCTCATCTAAGTGGATTTGCACACTGTTAAGCATTGCTCAACAATTTCCCCTTTAAGCATTGCTAAAATCGGCTTAGCGGGTCTGCGCAACATTTTCAAAATCAACCACAGCCAA
>NC_056751.1:177418093-177463093 GCF_019279795.1 Protopterus annectens
CTGAGAGATATTCACACCTACTGTCTGTGAAGCTGTAGCCCCCACACCTCCATAATGTCCTCCACACAGGCAAGGAAAAGGGACAAGTCCCATATGAAGGATGTAATTATAGCACTATGTTGCTATGGCATTTGCAAATGGAAAGACAACAGAGCTGCTTTGGATGCAAGTAGCAAGTGGGAGACACCGATTGATGCACAGTCCATCACCTGCTCATGAGCAGTACCTATAAAAAGCAAGCTGCTGACTATGCAACACAGGTCACAACCTATCTACACAAAGACAGACTGTGACTACACAAACCTAACCATTTGCATTGTTGTGAGAAAACACTTCAGCGCTATAACAGGTATGTCAATCATTTAAGCTTGTAATGGGATGCAGAAGGGGGGATAAGCTTGTAATGGGATGCAGAAGGGGGGATGCAATGATGGCAAATGGGACATTAAACACTAGGCCACAACAAGACCTGCTGGACTCACATGCTGCTGTCCGGCATCTATGGCCATTCCCACTTGTCCTATCTGCATTGACATGGAGCACATCTCTGGCCCCTGAGTCACCCCAGCAAAGGTCAGCTCATGTAGGACTACTACTGGAGTGTCTGTTGTCCAATACTGAGTGTGTCACTGCTAGGCCAGCTATCTGGGATGCTGTAATTATTCATCTGTCACCTATGAATGCTACTCTGATACATAGGATTGTCTTACAAATGTAAGATATATATATAGGGTATGTGCATACTAAACAACAGGTGCAGATGTGTGTGTTGAACTATATGTGATATACTGAGCCCATACCTGACAACTGTCCAGAGTTTTGCAGACTGACCACATGTCTGCCTCATATTTGTAGTTAATTCCTCAGACAGTTGTGCATTGTCTGGCACATCACTGGCAGCCCATTAAAGACTGAAGCCATAACATATTAGCATACATTTGATTGTCAGATGTCATATCCTGCAGAGTTGACCTGTGAATGCGACACCATCTTTGCTAGCAGCTGTGTTTCAGCTATATTCATAAAGTGACACTATTTACTGGCCTTTGCCCACCACTGATGTGTGCCTTTGTGCAGATGTCTTGCTATAACAGGAGCTAGGTGTTTCACCATGAAACCCATGTCAATGCAATCACACCTTGTCCTGTAGGATGCCAAGGGTATGTTTTCACAAAACCTAATGTTGGGACATATGTCCCATTATTGTTCATATAATTAATGGCTGCATATTAACATACCTTGTTCAAACACCATTGTCGGTGGCCTGTTGCCATCATTGTTACTGGCATGTTGTTACAATGCTTACTGTTGTTCGATTTATGCATGTGTTCTGTTTGTTATGCAACTGTTTCACATCTGTTGTTTTGGGTTAATTGGAACACCCATCCATGATGTTAAAACTAATATTGAAATGTTTTGTTCATGGCTAACCAATATATCTTGGGAAACCTCAACACCATAGCACATTTGGAAAGGCCAATCCCAGCAGATCCACCTGTCCCACCCCATCTGGCCGTAGCACCAGGCCCCAGAATGTCTGTGACCCACTCTGGGACTTCATCTTCTGCAGACCCCACACCACCTTCGGGTGGAACCACCTCAGGGGATGGGGCCCATTACCCCCCTGGGCACGGGCGTGGAGATGAGCCTGTCATCTCCCATCAATTCTGGGGTATGGTGTGCAGTGTCATCTGCTCTGAATTGGGTGGCCAACAAAAGCAAGTCTCCATGGGACCTGATAACATCCCTGTCTGCATCCTACATGAACTCAGGCATATGCTCCCACCTCCATTACATACTGTACGCAAGCAAAGCCTGAGCAATATTGACATCCCATCTGCATGGAAGATGGCTACTGTCATCCCTCTGCACAAAGATAAATGATGAATGGTGGATTATGCAATTTACTGGCCCACATTGGAGGGAACATGACACATCAGGACCAGGAGTGCAATGCAAGCTTATACTGCGCTGATAGATGACAGGGGTATGATGTGGTCATAAATGGTGGCTAATGTTAGTTAATGTTGATGTACAGGTTATGTAAATAACATTGACCAATATGTGAGGTCCTGTGATGTGTTTCCCTGTTTGTCTTCCAGGTGAAATACAGCATGCAAGACAGCCAGCATACACTACAGCAGAAACTGCGGCCATTACCGATATGATAATCCAACACCATGGGGTGATGTTTGGCCATAGCCAACAGAATCTGCAGGAGTGGACCACCTGTGGGATGAGCTTGTCCACTGAGTAAAACTACTTGTGCCACCACTGATGCACATTTGATCGGGTCAGGCATCGAATGAATGACCTGATACACCATGCCTGGCAAAGGGCTGCTGCTGTGGCCAGGGACCATACTGCCACATGTGGGGTCCTTGCTATGCAGGCCCCACTTACACCAATGGAGGAGCTCCTTGCCAACCTTGGGGCAGCCACCACATGCCAGCAAAGTAAACACACACAAGTCGTGGAAGTGGGTGGCACTCAGACAACAGGTAAGGCCCCAGTGTACATCAATTGAATACTGTAGAAGTCATACTGGCTTCTGTAGTGTATCTATATGCATATGTCATCTCAAACTGCATTTGTGGGTAGGGTTTTGTAATGAACAAAAAAATATATATATGGTGAAGGACAGCAAATTGTGTAGTATCATAGCTTGTACTGTACGTGTGCAGAAAGTTAGCATTCATCTTGCACCATTGCCACATGTGAGTCTGCTGACACTACCTCTCTCCCACAAATACATAGGCACCTCTGGTCTGGATTTGGAACAGCAACCTGGAGCTGGTAAGTATGGTATTGTCCTGTTGTGGCTCACCAATACCCCAGGCATGTCAAGGTCATGCATTTTACCATGTACACAACTGTTACTCTTAGCCATATTGCGATATGTGCATGTTCACTTGTGGTGGGGTTAACTGTATGGCATCAAAGTATTCATCATTGGGGCCTATTTCCAGGAAATGTAACATATCTGTAGCATACCTCATAACCTGTCAGTGCAAGAAATCTGGACAAAAACTGACAAAATGGGTGGACAAAGGGCCAAAACTAGAGACATATTTTAAAAGTAGTCTTATACAGTGCATATAAAAAGTGAACACACCCCTATTAAAATGACAGGTATTTGTAATATACAAAAATGAGACTACAATAAAACATTTCACAACTCTTCCCACCTTTAATGTGACCTATAACCTGTACAATTCAATTGAAAAACAAACAAATCTGTTAGGGGAACAAGCATGAAAAATAAAAAAGTACAATAAGCTAGATGTATAAATGTGCACATCCTGAAGCTAATACTTTGTTGAAACAGTTTTTGATTTAATTACAGCATTACGTCTTCTTGGGTACACACCTGCCATCAATTACAGAGACTCTTTGATTAACAACAAATAATGGTCAGCTGTCCTACTAGGCTTTTCCTGACATTTACTCAGTTGTCTGCTACAGCAACAGCCATGGTTCATAGAGATCTTACAAAGCATCAAAGGGATCTCGTTGTTGGAAGGTATCAGCCTGTAGAAGGGTACATAAACATTTCCACAGCATTGCATATACTATGGAACATGGTGAAGACAGCCATCAAAAGGTGGAGAAAATATGGGACAACAGTGACATTGCAAAGAAGTGGAAGTCCCTCCAAACTTGATGAAAAGGCAAGATGAAAACTGGTCAGGGAGGCTGCCAGGAGACCTACAGGAACACTGAAGGAGCTGCAGGAATCTCTGGCAACTACTGGTTGTGTACTACATGTGACAACAATCTCCCATATTCCCCATATGTCTTGCCTATGGGGTAGGGTTGGAAGATGGAAGCCTTTTCTCACACAGAACAACATCCAGGCCTGACGAAATTCTGAAAAACAATACATGAAGTCTCCCAAAAACATGTGGGAAAATGTGTTATGGTCTAATGAAACCAAGACCAAAAGGTTTATTTGGTGCAATAACAATACTGCACATTGCCAAGAGAACAACATCTCCATGGTGAAGCATGGTGATGGAAGTGTCCTGCTTTGGGGTTGCTGTTCATAAGCTGGAACTGAGGCTATAGCCAGGGTGGAGGGGATTATGAACAATTCCAAATACCAGTCCCTTTAGACCTAAAATCTTCAGGTGTCTGCTAGACAGCTGCAGATGGAGAGGAATTTCACCTTTCCACATGACAATGGCCCAAACCAGAAGACAATCAATGTTTTGGAATGGCCAGGCAAGAGCCCACACCTACATCCAATAGAAAATCTGTGGGGTGACCTGAATAGGGCTGTGCACAAGAGATGCCCTCGCAATCTGACAAAGCTGGAGGGATTTTGAAAGGGAGAGTGTGCAAATATTGCCAAGTCAAGATGCACCATGCTGATAGACTCCTTCCCAAGAGGACTGAATGCTGTAATTAAATCAAAAGGTTCTTTAAAAAAGTATTAGTGTAAGGGTGTGCAAACTCATGCAACCAGCCTGTTGTACATATTTCATTTACTTTATGTTACCCCTAACCAATGTGTATGTTCTTTAACTGGATCGCACAGGTTATAGGTCACATTAAAGGTGGGAAAAGTTATGACATGATTTCTGTGGTCTCATGTTATATGTCACAAAAACCTGACATGTTAACAGGGGTGTGTACACTTATTATATCCGCCATAAGCTTAGAAAGTTGTTAGAGTAACCATATTTGTTTTAATATATATTTACTGCAGGTTTTGTGGTTTGAAACTCCAATTATGGCATTAATTATTGATGCCAATCCTCAGATCATACCAGTAATGTGTCAGACAAACACAGGATTTATGAGGAACAGACCAAAAGTATGAGCCACACATCTAGACATTCAGCGAAACGTTGTACAGTTGAGAGGTATGTTCTGTAGGAGTTGCCACTGTGCTATATGGGTGAACAGCAATAATGTGTACATGGGTGCAGTGTGTGCTAGGTGAAGGCCCATCACCTACTAACACTGCTCACATATCCCAGGGGTGTATATTAATAGTAACATTAAGTGGAAAGGGCTGCACTGTATGATGTTGAGGGCCTGCCCAGAGTGTGTATGTTGTGGTCTGACTGTGTGTCATGAATGTCACCAGTTGGCTATTGTGAGATCTATGTGCCACCTCACCTGTATGTGTCTGTGTGTGTTTTGTGTGTGTGTGTACCAGCAAACCTTACAGTGCAGATATTAATTTACATATGTTGTCTTCCCCACACAGGTGGACATGGTGGCCATGGTCCCTCCTGCTCAGAATCTGATGTCAGTGTCTCTGCAGACTCTGACAATGATGGTGGATCTACTGAGGCACATGTGGGGCTGTCAGGTGTTGAATCTGTACCATCTGTTGGCATCCCACAGTCATCCACAATGTCCCCGCACACAGTCACAATGCTCACACATACCCCATCCCCAGCAGCCACAGATAATGGACAGCTGGCAGGTGGTAGCATGGAACAGGCTAGTGTGGTGACTATGGCAAGTGTGAGTGCAGACACTAGCCATAGCCAGAGTGCAGTTGAGGTCCCACACAGGTGGATGGACACAGGTGCTTGAAGGAGGACTGTAGCCTGTCAAGCCTCTGTCACAAGTGCCACAGCAGGTCTCACCAGATGCATGTTTTGGGCTGTCATAGATGCACAGGCACATAGTGAATGCAACATCAGACAAATACTCCGGGTGTTGGATGCAACACTTCCTGGCTTACTTGATGACATACATGACCTTGTTCAGGCCACATGTCAAAATACTGAGGTCATGAATAGACAGTGGGGTGTGACATTGGCAATCTTCAACCGTGGGATGTCTGTACTGCAGCTTGTGGTGAGAGATGGGCATTGGCCACATGGACGTAGGTCAGCACCTACATAAGCTGAGAGTCTATGTGGCCATCCATCTTCACACTCTGCAGTGGCAGTACCACCTGCACTACCAAAGGGTGGGCGCTGTCCACACCACAATGTAGCAGGCCATGGGCATGTGGTCCTGGCTGGTCCCATAAGGGACATGGATCCAGCAGACAGCAGTCACCATCGGCGAGAAGTACTGCATCTGGCCTTGGGCCTGGTGGTGCCAATGAAACCCCTGGCAAGACCACTTCATGTGTCCATAGCCAAAGATGATGATCTGTACACTCTGCTATGTATGGTCCACAGCTGTCCAACATACCCCTGTGTAGGGCAGCCACATGGCATGACTGTGCATACAAACATGCACACATCACCATCACAGCCAGGTCACCTCAAGACACACACACACACACACACACACACACACACACACACACACACACACACACACACCACCTTTGCATGGTCCATTCATAGAATACCCATCCAAACACACACACATGATGTCAACTGTATTCCCCAGCCTTGGCCTCTGGCAAACCCACACAACACCCTGTGCATATGATGATACCTGTGCCACATCCCTATCATCCATACCACTGATGTAGGGACATGCTAATATGGTTCTGATGCACAGGGTGAATTAAGTACCGTTTAGCTATGTAATGCTATTTAAGGTGCTGTCAGCTGGCATTTGTAATGGGTACACTTCAGAGAGTGTGTGTACCTTTCCAGCCATGATGCATAATCGGTGTTAGCAATGCTGACAGAATGTAGTCTCACATGCTGTATTCTGTTTGTGTTCTAGGTATATGTGTGTCAACAGGAGGTGGTCCTGCAGACATTGCCAATGAGGGGTATGGCAGAGTGGTAACACATTGACCATGTTATAGCCAAAGTACAGCTGTATATGTGCACATTTACCAGGTCTGTGTAACAGTCATTGTATGTGCCACAGAGCTTATAGGCCTGAGGGGTGTGTACAGGTAAGTTTATGTTGGCTGACATCAACAGCTCTTGTAAAATGGACAATGGTAAGTGTAGTGGGTGGAACACACCTCAGATTGGTTAAACCCACACCCAGCAGAGGATATTGTGTCAAACAAACACACAGAGAATACTGTTCCCACACGCACAGTCTCACACAAACACACACACACACATACGCACAGGATCACAGTTGCCAGTGTTGAATTTGGAACTCCTACCCATCTAGTTAGTGGTAGTAGTGTTATGCTGTTATCACAGGTGGCATGGAACTAATAGTGTGAGGAGTATTCCAAGGTATCTTTTAGTTTGTATAGTGAATAACATCACATGCTCTTGTGAGGTATGATAGTGGGGGCTGTACCGGGTGGGAAAGGACTCATAATGTTGTCACCTACAAGTCTACACACTCACAATCACTGCTATACACACCAATGCACGTGTACGCACACACACACACACACACACACACACACACACACACACACACACACACACACACACATTTGCCAGTGCTGACATTAGCAGCCCTGCCCATCATATTATTCATTCCATACTGTTACATAGCAGTTGCATGCAGCATGGGTCTTATAGGGCAGGAGAGTGTCTACAGATACCTTTATGGTAGATGTGAACAGCAGGCTTCGTAAAGTGGACCTTGGAATGTGTACTGGGAGTACCATGGCCTAAAAGTGTAAACCATGGCCACACAATGGCTATAGTTCTCACACACACACTCTTGCCATGGCTGAGATTAGAACCCCTACCTATTTAGTTATTGCTGCTACACTGTTATGCATTTATTGTATGCACCACAAAGCTTACAGGATGAAGAGTTTCCCAAGGTAATTCTAAGGTAAACAACATCACCAGGCCTTTTAAAGTATGGCAATGGGAGGTGTACTGGGTGATAATGAACTCAAAATACAGTAACCTACAGTTATACGCACTTACAAACACAAATACACTCATACACACATTTACCAGGACTGAGATTAGCAGCCCTGCCTATCTTGTTAGTCAGTCCATACTGTTACATAGTTCCTGCACATGTCATGGGGCTTATCGGGCTGAAGGGTGTCAACAGATACCTCTACAGTTGATGAAGACAGCAGGCCTTGTAAAATGGACCTTGGGGCATGTACTGGGAGTATCACGGCCTAAAAATGTAAAACCCAACCCCCAATGGATATAGTTCTCACTCAAACATATACATAGAATACAGTTCACACACACGCATTTGTCAGGACTGAGATTAGACCCCCCTACATATCTAGTTATTTTTACTACAGTATTATGCATTTATTGCACATGCCATGGAGCTTATAGGGTAGAGAGTGTCCCACGGTTCTTCTAAGGTCAACAACATAACCAGCCCTTGTAAAGTATGACAATGGGCAGTGTACTGGGAAAGGGAGTCCTCAAAATACTGTATCCTACAAATATTACACACTTACAAATACTTACACACACACACACACACACACACACACACACACACACACACACACACACGCACACACGCACACACGCACACACACACACACACACACACACACACACACACACACACACACATTTGCCAGGACTCAGAATAGAAACCCTACCTATCTCGTTATTGTTACTATAGTGTTATGCAGGTACTGCACACATCATGGGGCTTGTAGTGTGAAAAGTATCCCAAGGTACCTGTAAAGTGAATAACATCACCAGCTCTAGTAATGTATGGCAATGGGAGGTGTATTTGGTGAGCAGGGCCTCAAACTACTTTCACCTACATGTTTACACACTCACAACCACTTTTATACACACTAATGCACACACACACACACACACACACACACACACACACACACACACACACACACACACACACACGTATGCCAGTACTGAGATCCATAGGTTCATAGGTGTGTACTAGGCAAATGGCCATGGAGCCTTTACAAGCCTAGCCCATAGGATTACCCCGCCACCTGAGGTTACTCCCCAGTGTGTCTATCAAGTATAGCCACTGGAGTGATCAAGAGGGTGAGATTTCAATTCCCCATCCACTCATCCAGATTTCTCTTGCAGAGAGCCAGTAAGGTGCTCTGCTTGACATGTATGTGAAGTCTATTCCATAGCGTGACCAGTCTCTGGGTTATAAACCGGTTCCTCCAGCATGTTCTGTTGATTGTGGAAATGGGTTTGAGGTCTCTGGGATATGTGGTGTGGACGGTTTGGGTTTCTTTAGATGTAGCATGCCTAACAGAGAGGGATCAGACATGCCTTTGTAAGTCAAGTTGAGATCGCCACTAAGTAGCCAATATGAGACAGAGAATATTTGGAGTTATTGGAGCCTGTCCATATAGAACAAGTGTTTAAGGCCTAGGATCCTCTTTGTGAGGTGCTTTTGCAGCCTCTGCAGGTGTTACAGGTGCCTAGTGAAGTACATGCCAAATGGGCCATTGTACTCGATGATTGGCCTAATGAGGGAAGAGTAGAAGGAGATTATGACCTCTTTTTTCCTGGTTGCAACACCCTTAGTAATGAGATGTGCCACATAGAAGGACTTTCTGACCATATTGGCACTGTTGTCATCAACAGAGAGGTTGCTGTTAACCTGTGTTCTCAGTTCTCTTATAATGACTTCTGTGTTCAGAGAACTACCATTGATGTGGCGATTCATGGGAACCAAGTTGTTCCTGAAGGGGATTGCTACACATTTTCTGGGACTGAGCTTAAGTCCAGGGTTATGACAACAGTTGTAGGCCTCAGTGAGGCCTTTCTGCAGGATGTCAACATCACTTGGGGGGGTAATAATAGCACCCACCTTGCAGTCATCTGCAAACATTGTCAGCCAGAGTCCCTTTGTGCTGGTCTGGACTTCAGAAGCATAGATACAAAACATGAGGGGCCCCAGGAGCAGACCCTGTGGTACTCCACTTGTGACTGGTCAGTAGTCCAACATGGAGTCTGCTGCTTTCACACTATGGGTTCTATCTGTGGGCCAGTTTGCAACCCACCTAGTGATATAGAGGTTGATGCCTTGCTGAGTGTGTTTGTCTATAATTCCTGAGTGAGGAATGGTATCAAAGGATTAGATGCTCCACCTTTCTTGTTATTTATTCCATACTGTTACATAGTTATTTAATATGGCACAGAGCTTATAGGGCTGCAGATTGTCTACAGCTACCTGTACAGTGGATGACAATAGTGGTCCTTGTAAAGTGGACATTGGGACATGTACTGGGTGGACCACAACAAAAAATTGCAAAACCCACCCCCCCAATGGATATGGTTCCCACACAAACACACACAGGATACTGCTCTCATGCACACACACACATACATACACACACACACACACACACACACACACACACACACACACACACACACACACACACACACACATTGGCCAGGATTGAAATTAGAATCTTTACCTATCTAGTTATTGCTACTACAGTGATATGCATTTATCGCATATGTCACAGAGCTTATAGGGTATAGAGTGTCCCAACATACTTCTAGGGTGAGGAACATCACCAGCCCTTGTATAGTAAGATAACTGGAGATCTACTGGGTGAGAAAGGTCACAAAATACTTCAACCTACAGATATACACACTTACAAACACCAATAGACTCATACACACATTTACCAGGAATTAGATTAGAACCCCTACTTAACTAGTTATTTGTAATACAGTGTTATGCAGTTATTAGACAGGCCACAGAGCCTATAAGGCTAAGGGTTGCCTGCAGGTACTTCTAAGGTGACTGACATCAGCAGGACTGCTATAGTAGGGCAATGGGAAGTGTACTGGTTGTGCATGGGCTCAAAATCTTTAACCTGCAAACACACATGCACATGCAAATGTTTACATTTGCCAGGACTGAGATTAGAACCCCTATGTAACTAGTTATTTGTACTAAAGTATTACACAATTATCACACACAACACAGAGCTTATGGGGCTGAAGGTTGCCCTACTTCTAAGGTGACTGACATCAGCAGGACTACTAAAGTAGGGCAGTGGCAAGTGTACTGGTTGTGAATCGGCTCAAAATCTTTAATCTACAAACACACACACAAATATTTACATTTGCCAGAATTGAGACTAGAGCCCCTATATAACTAGTTATTTATACGGTAGTGTTACACAATTATCACATGCACCACAGAGCTTATAGGGCTGAAGGCTGCTGTAAGGTACTTCTAAGGTGACTGACATCAGCAGGACTGCTAAAGTAGGGCAGTGGGAAGTGTACTGGGTGTGAATGGGCTCAAAATCTTTAACCTGCAAACACACACACATTTACATTTGCCAGGACTGAGATTAGAACCCCTACATAACTAGTTATTTGTACTACAGTGCTTTGCAGTTACCACATGCACCACACAGCTTATATAGTTGAAGCCAGTTCAAAGGTACTTCTATGGTGACGTAGAGCAATGGGAAGTGTACTGGGTGGGTAAGGCATCATAATAGTGAGACCTACAGATACACACTCACACACACAAAGGTAGGTGATGTGATATTACAACCCCCACCTCAGTACCATCAGACAATGAATCTCATCTTCATGCTAGCATGTATCAGTGGTTACAACTGTTATGCAACTGTCCACAGCAGGACATCACTCTCTGCCATTTAGGGTATCGATGTGTATGACTCACTCTGTGTGTGTGTCTCCCTGCATGTCTCACTCTATTACTGTCTGTCCCTCTCTCTCTCTTCCCCATATGTCTATGTGTGTGTATGGTTGACATATTGTAATATGTTGCCTGTCTATATATATATATATATATATATATATATATATATATATATATATATATATATATATATATATATATATATATATATGTGTGTGTGTGTGTGTGTGTGTGTGTCTGTGTGTGTATCACAGGCAACAGATGCAGAAACACCAGATATGGAACACCTACAGCTGGATGTGGGTAACCCTGTCTGATGGGTGTGTGTGGAGACAGTTAGGTGTACATAGCTGTGTGTATGCAAAGATATCTGCACAATACAGGTATATATAGTCCATTGTGGTTTCAGACATGGGCTTTATTTCTCTAAGTGTAGAAGCATGCCCAATATGACCTTCTATAGTAAGTGTGGGAATCCAGTCCAAGAATATTTGTAACTCCAGTCCGGGATGTTGTGTGCTACAGCCATATCTTGCAACCTGTTTGTGCAGGATATCTGGAGATAGGCTGCCAATATAGGAAAACAATGGCCCAGACATAGGGGGATACTGTTACTACTGCTCTTATTAATGTATGAGTTGCTTGAGTTATAGGGTTTGTTTTAGAGACATTTTCTGACTTATGTAATGTTTGACACTGTAATGTATTGTGTCTTTACCTACTGATAGATATCATCGGATCATCACAGTTATTTACCAAAGAAATTCAAGATGGATGATGCACAGACCAATGTTATGAGCCAAAGGCTAGACATTCTTGCACAATCTGGCCAGTTGGGAGGTGTGGCTATGGCCGATTGACTACTGAAACTGTGTAAAAGGTCCAGCACCTTGGTGATACACTGGCTGGGGATCTCCTGGTTGTGCAGTATTTTCTGGTGTGGCCATTTCTCTCAAATGTACAGATTCTTACAGGTTATCCAGATTCATGCCTCATATATCTGATCAGTTTCCCTTAACACTGTGATTTTCTAGCAAGTTTGTTGCAAATCACTCAGGGTTGCAGTCAGGGAATACTGACCAAACATTAAAGTTTCAGACTTCACATCCTTTATGACATCCATGCTACTACATACACCCTCTGTTATTCTATCACCTTTCTAACATTATGAGGGCATTATTTCAAAAGTATCCATACATTTGAGCCTTTATTCAACCATTATGTATGGCTTTGCCCAGATTTCTTGCTCTACACAGTTGAGGGGTATGCTACTAGCATTTAGTGACATGGCCTTTCATTTGCATTTTGTTGACTGTGTTATGTTGGTAGTATGGACCCCATGACATTCTCTACAATGGCACTATGGGTGAGGCATGGGCCTTTGCCAGTAACCTATAGGCCATGTGAGACTGATGCAGGTTATCAGTAGCAAGGCAATGCGTTCGGACTCTCATATGTTCCCAGGCTGCCAGGCAGTGGATCTCCCTGGGGTGAGAATGGTAAGTGAGTCAGGTGTTACTGGCAATCACTTTCTGTTTGTATTGCTCCATCACTCTGGGTGACAGCAGGATGCTGCTTATGGCTAGGGACATACCTGCATGAGACACACATTCAGAGCGCTGCATCATGTCTGTCTTTCTATCATCCATGAGGTACTTCTGACATCATTCACACCACCATGGACCAGGCTAGTGTGATATCTGTACCTGTTGTGGGGTGACTTGAGTGCATGTGTGATATGGCAGTTTATGGCACCTGACAAACAAGTAATTGTGACTTTCTCCTTATCCTGCCTGGTGTGTGGCACATGTGTGTGTCTCACAGTGGAGTCTTCTATGAATAATATTTTGTGTGTATGGTAAGGCCTTATTGTTTTCAGGACCCTGGTATGTGGTGTATGCATGGTCTGTGATGTATAGGTTTTGGAAGTTCTCATGTGTTTTTGCCTTTGAGGTGTCCTTTACTTGGAGTTTGATTTGTTGTGGACCTTCACTTATGTGGGTGTGTGTTGTGCATTTGCAGGTGATGAGTACTGACTCCATACTCTGCAAGGCACCTATGTTACTGCAAAATCTGCTCTGGTGTCCACATTCTCCATTTGTCTGGCCAGTGGTTCCTCTCCCCCTTCTGTGTCTCTCTTTATCCTTCTGTAGTCTGGTCACAGGCTTTGCCCAACATGGCTGCTGTTATGTATTTGTAATTTTGGTGTGAGCATGGTAAATGCCATAACATCACACACAAGGTTGTGGAATACAGACCTCTAAGAATACCTGTTTGGCAGGTTGTCCATCATCATTGCACCAGTACATCTGCTGGGGTCCTCATACAGTTTGTGTTACTATGTTATTATGCGGCTACATGTTGGCCTAGCTGTCAAACTGTCACTGAGTCTGACATCTGGACAGGCCCACATATGACAGTCAGACAAAGGCCCACACATGGGGACAGGGTGGTGATACTGTTCTGCCATACATAGACAGTTGGGGGACCAGTTTATTACTTGCTTGCTTTCTGTTATGGGTGTGACATCTGCTTCTCCACTGTCTGCCATTGATGTTTTGACATGACCTTTTTTAGTTTTGCAAATAATTTGCAGGCGAATGCAATGTTAGGACAAGCAGAACAGATATACAAGGCATACTTGCGCTCCTTCTGTGATAACCTGCCATTCCAGAGGTATGGCTGTTGGCCAGTAACATGTTATCAGTGCTGACACAGTAAGGTGGCAGCCTTTTATGACCTTCCAGTACACTGACCTTCAGGTGTCTGCTGTGCTACTAGACACCATACCTCTCTACATATGAGAGCCAGACATCTGGACAAAGCCATAAGTAACTGGGTGACAAAGACCTAAATATAGGTACCAGTTTAACTATTGGCCTTACAAACCTAGAAGGGTGATACAATAACAGATGTTGCATTAGCATGCATTTTCTATAGGGTGTGAGGTCTGAGATACACACTACAATCCGTCATTATTTTCTGACTTTAGAATTTCGTGGTTTGTCAATGATTTGCCACCCAACCACTATTTCATGATAGAGACACCACAAATATGATACAAACCTCTGTACATTCTGCAAAAGGTATGTACAGTTGGGAGGTATGGTAGGCACTGTGTAGGTTACTCCAACCTGTGTAGTGTTCATATGTGTGGCCCCCAGTCCATGAACTGTCCAGCTTACCGGCAGTAATGGATACTGAATCTGGACAGTGTGTACAACTCCCACCATAGGTGTAGCTGACACGTGAAATAGTTGGCACTGCAATTTCTGGAACATGGCCCTGTTTACCACAGTAGTGTACCTAGGCCACTAAGACACAATAGCCGGGAGTAAGCGCTGGCCACATCCTGACAGTAGTTCCTATGCATATACATAGATCATTGACCACTGCATATTGTGGACATGCAACAAGTTATCATGTTGATTGGGACAGCACTGGCAGTGCTCTGCTGCTATTACCCTACAAACCTACATGTTACTGCATTTCTATGGGAATATGGGTGTGGGGGGGAACACCTGTCAATGGTACACATTTGCAGATATTGTGTTGATATTGGCTTTACATTTTGGTTTTGTTTAGCATAACAATGTACCCTGTCTTGGAGAATAGAAGCATATCACTAGAGGTTACAGGTTAGATTGTAATGGCATACAATTGAATTTCAGACTTCTTACCCTTCAGAAACTTACTGCACCTGGAAGGCCTGCTGTGATATCACTGTGTAAGTCTGGAGGGGGCTATTCCATCATTGTCGGCATTTGTGGGCCTTTGCCAGACATTCTTTTATGGTTTTCTATGGTTGACTTGCTGGGTGAGTCTGAGGGGTGAGTATGGAATCCCCACATTGACATCCATGCATATGACCTATGACCCCCCTTAGTTGCCCCCCCCCCCCGCATATACTGCAGTGGGATTTGTCACCTTGGATAATACTGCATAGTGTGGGGAAGCCAGTATTTGGCAGACATTTCCTGGTGTCCCACATAGCTGTCAGTTGTCTGCTGCTACCCCAGAAGGCCACCCCATCCCCTTGCATGCATGCAGTGATACCATAGATATGCTACCCGAATATACTACTCCATTCATTTATTGTTTAGAAGACTGACTTACCTTGTGCTTGTGGCAGTTCTTGGGACAGTGGGTGAGGGCTCACTCTGTCAGATGCATGCAGTACACTGCCTATACAGGGTAAACTACAGGTAGTGTGATGTGTGTGCCATCCATTTTACTATGTGCATAAGTCAGAGAGAGGTGTCAGTCCCTGGGTCCTTACAATGTCAGTGTGTGTGCTATGAGTTGCCTCTTTGCCAAGGCCTGGGCATATTGCGCATGCCTCCATCCGCCTACAGGAGCAGGCTCAGGGGCTTCCTCCTCCAAGACCTTCTGCGCCTGTGGTGACCTTGGCAATGTTATAGGGCTGTGTGGCCCTTCCCTGTGCTGTTCATGCTGCAGCTGTTTCCACAGGATCATATTGTGTAGCATGGCACATACTATGAACATGTGTGCATATGTGGCTGGTGAATACTGCAAGGCTCTACCAGATATGTCAAGACAGTGGAACCTTGACTTGAACATCCCAAACACATCCTATATAATGATCCTGGTTTGTGCATGTGCCTCATTATGACATTCTTGAGTGGGTGTGTGTGTGCATTACTGATGGGTATCATCATCCATAGTTCTAGTGCATAGCCAGCATCCCCCACCAGATGGCCATTTCGGATGTCCCCACTGGCAAATGCCTGGTACAACTTTGATGAATGCCAGGTGTAGGAGTTGTTATAGCTTACAGGGCTCCCAACACACACATTCATGATAATGCCCTGGGCATTGCACACATCCTGGCAGTTGATGGAGGGGAAGCCCTTGTGATTTATGTAGACCCAACCATGTTCACCGGGTGGTGCTTTGATGTGGATGTGTGTGCAGTCTATCGCACCCATTACCTCTGGGTACTCTGCTACACGGTGGAAGAGATGCATATTGCTGGTCCTCTCCTCACGGGTGTTGGGGAAGTAAATGTGCTCATTGGCATGTGGTAGCATGGCATCCAGGAACTGGAGGAGTACCCTGGATGCAGATGCCTGTGAGACCCCCATGATGTATTTGGAAAGTACTTGTAGCTAGTATTCTTAAGGCTACACATACCTTGGTATCCACTGAGACTGGTTCCCCTCTGTTGGCTCTGGGTCTGAGGTGAGACTGGTACAGCTCAATGATTTGCTGAAGTATGTCTCTGTCCACCCTGTAGCATTCTACTATCTCCAGATCATGTAGACCCTGGTAGGTTACCCTGGGTCTGAACACTCTTTTCCTCCTCCTCAGTCTGGGGCAGTTGTCAGCATTATCCTCATTACTGCCCTCAGCCTCTAACACATACTGACAGATCAAAGCAACGGCACCCCTTAACATTTGTTTGGTTAAAATTCCCCTGCATGTGTACATCAATGGTGCAAGGTTTGTGGGAAAACCAAACTGAAAGGTGTCTGCAGAGTTTATACTGTTGTGCTGCAGATCCTGCCTGTATGATTGGCTGACTATGATACATTCACCTGCTTGCTATTTTATTAGTACTTGATTGCTTTTATTCTGCTATTTGGCTTTTTTTTTCTTTTTTCCCTTCCCATTTCTGCCCCTTTTAAAACTAAGGCACACCGCGCAAACCCGCTGTCCAAATGTAAACAGTCCTGCTATTTCAGGTTTTTTTTTTGTTTGTTTGTTTTGTTTTAGACCTGGTGTGCACTGCGCAAACCCGTTTAGCTAAAGTAAAAACTTTGAAGCAGAAATGGCCCTCCCCTGGACATGAACACACTCTTCATTTCATGGAATAAGTCAATATAGCCTGAGACACACCCACTTGCTTAGCTGTGCTTAGCTAAGCTCAACTGGGAGCCGTTGAGATCTGATGTTCTTACACCAAGCATGACACACCCCCTTTTCATATTAGCTGCTTCTCCTGCTTACACCACTGCCTTATAGCTCCTACACAGTTAGGTGCAGTTTGGAACGTGTCTTCTTTTTGTGATTCAATAAATTTCCCTCACTAGCATACTCCACTGCCTTAGTCCCTAGTTACAGCACTACACCAGAGCCTTTCCCTTTAGCAATCATTGTTCCCTGCTATTGTTTTTAGTCTGCATGCCATATACTATAATGGCAAAATGCTGTTTTCACTTAAAATTGCCTTTTCACTTTTTTTTTTGACATGATCCCATTTGTGAGCCGCTGCCCTATGCTTAAATAGCTGACATCGGCCAAAAAAATAAACTTTGATTTTTATAATTTTGCAACACTTTTCTATGCCAGTGGCCATATATTTGGCCATTGGCATGCTGAAGGATTATAACACATGCTTTACCTTGAGCTGTCATGCCTCGGTTTTGATTTTTGCAGAAATGTATTTGACTAGTAGCCGAATACATTTCTGCAAGCTACACTATTCTGCCACGGATGCCTGCCTGCTTACTGGATCACTAATTGACCTCATTTGCATGGTTTTCACCAACAAATAAGGTCATTAGCATAATCCAGTCATGTCTGTGGCAGAATAGTGTTAGCAGGCTTGTGCATTCCCCAAGCCTTGTTTACTGGATCGCAGGGTAGCCGTATTCCATGCAGGAGCTACTGCACTATTCGAACACAACGAAAAATATTTATTAAATCCCAGGGATTATCTATCTTAACATCAATATAACATTTTTTCTTTAGTACATAAACTTTTAATTTATTCTTTTGTTAACAGGGTAAACCCACTAGGCCCCAAGTATTTTTAAAGCCATTTTTATAGTACTCTCTGATCTAATAACTTGCCCACAGTCACATACAATGCAAATGGAGACTGAAGGGATCAAATCTAAGTCTATAGGATGCTGATCATTAGTACTGACAGTCATAATGGCTGTTAGATGATGAAAGTGTTTACTACCCTTAAGGCTGAAAAACTACATTTCCTCAGCACTAGGTTTCATTGTCTGTTTATTAGCAGCTTATAGCCTTAAAAATCTGGTAGCAAACTGCCAGACAACAGCCTGGTTTTCAGAATATAAAAGTGTATTACAAGGATGTCAAAATGTTTTCAAACATATTAATACATCTAGATATTATGCCTGTTGTACTTATTTACTCAAAACTACAGTGGACCTTGCCACATGAACATCAGAATGGAAAACCTGTTGGAATCACTAATGAAGGTACTTGATACAGAGTATTTGCCCTGCACTCTAAAATGGTTCCTCTACAGTTTGTCAAAGTGAAATGCCTCAAGCTTCATTTTTTCCCATAGGACAGCACATTTAGAAATCACGCCACCAATGGTTCACTCCTTTTGGGAGATTCTTCCTCTCTCCATGCTGGTGTGACTATATATATATATATATATATATATATATATATATATATATATATATATGTGTGTGTGTGTATATCTGTGTGTGTGTGTGTGTGTGTGTGTGTTTGGGGTGGTGGGAAGCATGGTCCCATGTAAAAAGACATTTAAATTTAAATGTTTCACCATTCAGTGATTTAGGTATTATTTTTGGTATTTTGGATTGTAGGCTTTCTTAAGGTCAGTGATTCATACTAGAACCGTGTAAAATACGGATCTAATGCCAGAAAATACATGTTGGACAATTCTAAAAAAGGTGATATAGTTCTTCTGCTGAAAGTGTTCATTTCCATTGCTTAGCTGCATTTTAAATAACTGCATTTCATATTTTATAGGTTTCCAGTTACAGTACAACAGCAATCAAAATCTAACATTAAAGAAACAGTATACTGAAACACTATACCAAAATATAAAACTCTGAGGTGTAAGGCAAAACTGGTTTTATTTGATTTTGTTTACAGATTTTGCAAAGACTAAATTCCTTAGAAATCTTTTTGAGACTGCAGCAATGAAGTAAGCAATTGTAAAAGCTATAAATAAACCTGGATCATTTTATATGCATGCAGTTAGAGGAAAATCTTGTGTGTGCCCATGAGACTTCTTTCTTGTCAACTCAGAATAGATTATTCTTCCAGTTTTAATAATTCAGAGCCTGTCTCTGTCTCTCCTGGAGTTTCTCACAGATAGGATAGCACGAGCTACTAATAAGGGATTTCCCCAAAGGTGTGCTCACCGTCTTCTAATAATGGAGTTTCTCTTGAGAAAAGCTTACTTAAAAGTCTGTAAGTTCAGCCTTTTCTAATACTCCTGGATCTCAAAGCTATTTACAAGGATTTGTTTTAAACATGTTACTACACTTTACTTTTACTCCATGGTGGCCAATGCTGAAGAAAAGTGCGAAAATAATATAGTATGTGGTGCAAAACATAAATCATTTTAGCAAAATGTCTTTCAAAGGGATGTGAAATACCCACAAGTGATCTGCATTAAGTTGTTTGTATTGGAAGACATGCTTTATATTAAACACTTGGATTAAAACTGCATAAAGCAATTATGTTCTCTAATATACTGACACATCTGTTTAAATTAACATAAATGTTTGAAGAGCTAATAGTATGTATACATTTTTAAAGAGTGGAGACTAGCAGTAATCACTGTAGATATGACATCAATGGGATGCAGAAAGCTAAAACTTAACAGCATGAAAACAGTAATGAAGAAAGTAATCCTCTAGCCCTTCAGCAAAGCACTACATAGGTAACAATAGCACTTGTCAAACATGAATCTAGTGCAGCAACCATATGCCCATGGAAAAGGAATTCTCATCTTGTATGGAGTGTATATATATATATATATATATATATATATATATATATATATATATATGTATATATATATATATATATATATGTGTGTGTGTGTGTGTGTGTGTGTGTGTGTGTGTGTGTGTGAAAGTATTTGTGTCTGTGTACATATCTGAGAGTATGTGTGTATCCATGCATGTGTGTATGTGCGTGTTTGTGTGTGGACATGTCAGTGTGTATCTGTGTGTGTGTGTGTGTGTGTGTGTGTGTGTGTGTGTGTGTGTGTGTGTGTGTGTGTGTGTGTGTCCACATGCATGGGCACGCATGTGAAAAGGTGTGTGTGTATATGAGAAGGTATGTGTGTGTGTTTTGGGTGTGAAACACAAGTATCATATAAGTGCAATGTGCAGCTGTGGAATAGTACTAGAAAGCATCAGGTGATATGCTTTTGGGGTTGGTGATAGTCCTTGAGAGTACAAGTGGGGCACTCTTTAAACGCACACTGGTGCAGTCAATAGCATTGTTGTCTCACAGCTAGAGTTTGTCTGGTTTGGTTCTTGCCTGGAGTGCCTTCTGTGTCATCTCTGCCTGTGTTCAAAATGAGCTTTCTCTGAGTGATCAGGTATCCTCCCACATTCCAAAAATGTGGTAGGCAAATTGGTGACATCTATGTTGCCCATGTGTGTGTGTGTGTGTGTGTGTGTGATATAGGAGGAAAAGCCAAGCAATTTACCTCTATTCACTACCTTGCCCTGTAAACTCTGTGAATGATCATTCACAGGGGCATAGAGGAGTTGCTTATAACTCATAAGGCTGAATGGAATGAATAATGTCTGATGCAATAACACTGCAGGCTTTGCAAACACTTATGTGTATCTTAGTGTATCTGTAATTCTGGTATAGAGGTGATAAGTACTCTAAAGATACTCTATGATATCAGTGATAAACAACTAGCACACTAATACTCCATGAATACTCATGAGAACTTACACTAATTCTAGCACACTAATATTCCATGAATACTCGAGAACTTTACAAACTATTAGCACACTAATATTCCATGAATACTCCTGATAACTTATACAAATGACTAACACATTAATGCTCCATGAATATTCAGGGGGGGGGGGCTTATGCAAACTACTAGCACACTAATATTTCATGAATACTTGTGAGAACTTATACAAACTACTAGCACACTAATACTCTAAGAATAATTGTGAGAACTTATACAAACTACTAACATACTAATAATCTGTACTTTTATACAGTGGCCTTTACTAAAACATTGAAGTATAACATGTCTAAAAATCAAGTTACAGAAGAAGAGAAAAATAGAAAAGAATATAACTTTCCTAGAAACATTCATAAACTGTGGGATTCTAAAATAGCAGAGGGAAATATTCTTAAAACAAAATAAGCAATAATTATTGAAAAAGTAAGTCTCAAATGGAAATTAAATCAGGCAGCAGTATATCAATCAGAATGTCATATCAAAACAGGTAAAGTCTACTGTGATTTCATTACATATTAATATGATATTGAGGGGAATGTAAAGGTTGTTCAGAATTTACCTACACATGTTCAGCAAAAGCTGTCTTAAAAACTAAACTTTACTAAGATAGTCTGATTGGGAAATGTTCAGAGGAGGCACATGGAGAAAAGCTCCAAGTTAACTTTGATTTACAACATAATCTGATATAATCCTATGATAAAGATACAATGTTTCTCCAGCAACAGGAAGATTACATTTTTCTGAGTGTCATTTTATAGTAAACCAGAGATTAATACATATAATTGTGCAATGGGTATGTATTATTTCCTCAAAAGACGTCTCCGTTGAATGGCTGTTCATTGATCACTACCCATCAAACAGTCATTCCACCTAATGTTACAATCATCGAACTTCTTTCCTAGGGGAAAGAAACTACTTGGCCACCAGAGCAACCATGATATGAAATGCATAATTTTGCACTCAAGAAGGTGGAGGGCATAACCCCCAATCCCCTCCCACACACCCTACTTATATATACCAATTCCAAGATCACACTACAGTGGGGGAAAGGGCTAATTCATGATGCTGGCCACCTAATTGCTTTCCCAGGGAAAAACTTAGATGTAGTGATAATTCACTGACTGCAGCATTCGATGCAGTCATGTCGATGAACAGGAATTTGATGGAGATGTCTTTTGAAGAAATAATTTGGACTCTTGTACAATAACAGGTATAACCTAGAAAAAAACTTAGTACAATTGAATAATAATGAAGAAATAATGTTATACTGATAAGATGAACCTGAGCAATTAAACATTATCCAGAAAGATGGAGAATAGCACCAGCATTATGCTGATAAGATAAACTTCAACAGGAAGAGGAGAGATAAAAGTGTTTTAGTGGGAATAGTACATGTAGAAAGAGAAATTGTACTGTTGCAGTATCAAGAATGATAGTGTAGCAGAACAACAGACGTTTAGATAAGGAAGTGTTACCATGGGAGAACAGGTGACTAAAAAGGGTAAGTAAGGGAAAGAACACATATTATACAATTCCTCCCGTAAAACGTGCACGCTGATTGGCCAGCCCAACCAGCGTGCCTGTTGTAAATCCCTCAATATACTAACGGAAAAAGGTCCGGTCGCCCAGACTTTTTCCGTTAGTATAAAACACTGTCTCGCTATGTTAAAAGAGTTTAACATAGCGACACAGGTTTAAAAAAAGCAACGGAGATCTCCATTGCTTTTTTTAAAGCTGTCTCGCTATGTTAAACTCCTTTAACATAGCGACACAGTGCGTAAAAAGCAACGGAGATCTTGCGATCTCCGTTGCTTTTTTTTAAAGCTGTCTCGCTATATTAAATGGATTTAACATAGCGAGACAGCTTTAAAATAAGCAACGGAGATATCCGTTGCTTATTTTAAAGCTGTCTCGCTATGTTAAACCCACTTCACATAGCGAGACAGTTTTAAAAAGCAACGGAGATCGCAAGATCTCCGTTGCTTTACTGTTCGCAATGTTAAATGGGTTTAACATGGCGAGACAGCTTTAGAATAGGGAGCGGAGATCTCCGTTGCTTATTTTAAAGCTGTCTCGCTATGTTAAACCCATTTAACATAGTGAAACAGTGCTTTTGCCCACAGCTCTGATGTACTGCGTAGGCATGCGCAGTACATCAGAACTGCCGCAGAATACCAGACAGCTGCGGAAGGGCATTTAAGAGGCATTATACAATGCCATTATTTAAGAAAAGTAATTATTTCTTTTCTTAAATAATGTCATTGTATAATAGCAATAACCCACTTCTGGGTGTGGGTAATGCTGTATTTACCCACGGTTGGCTTTGTTTGGTAAACCACGCCAACCGTGGGTAAATCCAGCATTACCCACACCCAGGCGTGGGTTATTGCTATAAGGTTTCACAATGTAGGTGATATTAGGTCTATCAAAAAACATATAGCATTTAGAAAAAAGGAAGCAGATAAAGAAAAAGGTGGACATTGGTACAAAGTAAGGCATAAAAAAATTAAAAGTAAAAATAAAACAAATCTCCAAAGGGAGGAAGATAGTTCTATCAGGAAAGAAGTTCAAATATTCTACACGTATAAAAGAAAAAGAATACAAAAAGAGAAAATATGAAACTTAAGAAAATAGATGGATGACAGTTAAAAGCAGTTGCTGAAAAAGTAATAATACTGAAAGAATAAATCATCAGTAATTATAAAGAAGAGCAGAGGTTTAAATTAAAATCTACTAAGTAAACATGTTCAGGAACATATGTCAAATCCAAGTCATTTTACAGAGGAAATGGGCATAAAGGAATTTCAGAAGCTAAAGGTACAAATGGAAACTGCATACAACATAATTCACTGTAATTCACTCTTAAATATAGAGAACTAGGGGAGGAACTGCTACCATCTCTATTTTTTATTCTCCAAATCATGGCAGGGGTGCTCAGGTCCTGAAAAACTGAAGAAGATTAGATTTAATATGCCTTCTGAAGAGAGGAAGCAAACAGGAGCTAATACATCTCCCTGCATGTTTAAAAGCAGCTGTAAGTAAACTTTTGGAATTGTTGCTGACTGTGGAAATGAGGGGAGAAGAGTACAAGCCCCAAAACATAAGCTGTGGTGCTGCGTTAGCGTTGCCGCCTCACAGTAAGATGTCCTGTTCTATTCTCAGCTAAAGTGTCTTCTGTGTGGGAGACATGCGTGAATGGGCGTACCTTCATTGAAGGTTGTGCATCATGCCTGGCAAGTTGGTATGTAAAAATCTACTGCCAATCATTAGCAGACCGGAGTTCCGCTGTGGCGACCCCTAACCGGGAAAAGCCGAAAGGTACAACAACAACAAAAGTAGTAAACATATCTGATTAGAAAATCTTGTGAAAACTAAAAATGAGATGTAAATGTATCTTACTTAGATTTGAGCTCAACAGCACTGTAAAGCCAATGAACAAAATAGATAGCAGTGGAATGGTTTATAATGCATTATCATTGGGTAAATCATTGGTGAGATAAAAGCATTACTGTAAATGAAGACCAGTCAGATAGTTTGTTTGCAGTAGAATGCTGTATTGATTATTATTGTAGATGGTCATTTTCAATATCTATATAAGTGGTACTACAGAAGGTCATGAATGAAAAGTAGGCCTTTATGCTAATTGCATAATATGTGCAACGATGTCAAAAGACAAGATAAAGAAATGCTGGAAAGAGATTTGAAAGACTGAAGAAATGGTTTAAAGTATGGCTGTCTTTTCAGTTCAGTTTGTACAAAAATGCAAAGTAATGTATCTGGAGGTAACAACCTCCAAAAAATACATTACATGAAGGAGATTAGCAACAGCAATAAAAGTATAGAGAGGGATGTGAGCACTAACTCAGATGATTAAAGGAAAGCAAGCAGTGTAGTGAAGTAGTAAACAAGGATAGCAGCGTACTGACATATGCCAGAAAAGGCACCACCAGCAAAAAGCAAAAAGTCTTTGATCTTCTGTGTAGGCAGCTGGTAGGACTCCATGTGGACTAGTGTGTGTCATTTTGCAGTTTTCATTCTAGCAAAAGCATAATGTAGAAGCAGTACAAAGGAAGTTAGCAAACATTATGCCTGTTTTCACCAGAATCCGTAAGACAAAACACTACAAATGCTAGCATGCACATATCTGAAAAAATGAAGTGATGTGAAAATGAGATTAAAGGATTGCTATGTAGTCTATACATGTTTGGTAGTTGCACTCTTTCAAAAGAAGTGACAGTTCAGAACATTATGACAAAAAATGAGAATGCAGTTGTTGAATGTGTCAAATCATATGTTAGAATTTTTTTGCAGGGAACAAGTGGTAGGTCATTGGAATATATTTGAGCAGGTAGAAGCATCAGCAGCAGTTGCAAAATTCAAGAATGCACAGAGCAGAAAAAAGGTCAGTTATACTGAGTGCAAGAAATGGAAAACAAGCTATTGGTTAGGCTGGATCTACAGCTTATCTACAAAGTAGGTCAACTGTCAGACTAGGGGGCAAAGAAATTATAGATATATATTATCAACCATTGCATCAAGGGCAAGTAGAAACAATACAGTCCAGGAGGATATATATAAACATATATGTATGTATGTATGTATGTATGTATGTATGTATGTATATATTTTATGTGGCTGCGTGCAAATGACATATATTGGCAGCAAGATGTAACAAGTTCCAAGACTGATTAAAAAAATATTATTTGATATTGAGTGTGGAAATGTCCTAGAATACATTGTCAAAGTGAAATGTGTCATGTACATCAACAAGTTGATAGAGAAAGGAGATATTCAGATGGGAAAGAGAAACAGGCAAACAATATTGAGGTAGTTGCATTTTGTCTTACTCCAACAATCAGGTGGATTTTCATTTAATTCTAGGAAATCAGATTTGAAAACCATAGTATAGCTATTTATGGTAGTCATACCTGGGGATTTAATAAAATCTGTGTAGGAATAGTGTAAGGCCTACACAGAAGGCACCGTGGCCGTGTATGCAGAACCCCTTCGCCAGACCGCCTTGCATACTAATGAAGGCACACTACTGAGGGAGAGCAGTGTAACATGGTTATTGAATCAGTGTAGGGAGTGCGTTACTGTGTCCAGAGATGAGTAACATCCCCCCCTGCACTGTCAAAGTGCTGGATAACAATGTTATGTCAATTTAATAAAAAGTGCAATTATTTTTAATGTTTTTATTTTTCTGTGTGTTTGTGCAACACGGTGCTTAGCAATGGGCACATGCCAGCCATCTAAAAATAGAAACTGGATACATTTAATTATGAAACCAGAGGTCAAGTTTAAGTATAGCTGAGCATGTTTGCATGGGCGCCATGGTGCTCAGTGGTACTTAAATGTAGTGGAGAGATATATGTAAAAGTATAACAGCATTTCACTCAGCCATGTAGCTGAATGGTTAGACTGACAGCCTCATGTGCAGTAGGTACAGGTTTTGAATACACAGACAGGTTATTTTGTAAATGCACATTATGAGACTTATTTTAAATCCCGATTAAATTTTGTGTGATTACACAGACATGTTATTAAATATATTTTGTAAGTACACAGTTATGAGATGTACTATTAAGCCATGATTGACTTTTATATGAATACCCAGAGAGATTATTAAGCATGTATGTTGCAGATACATAGTATGAGAAGTATTTATAAACCCTTGATTGCATACTGTATGTATGAACAGGCATGTTATTAGTCATGTATGTTTCTAGTACAGAATAAGAAGTTATTTTTAAATCTCACTTTGCTGCACCAAGATAAGCTCTGCTAAGCACAGCTAAGCCATGACAAACACTGCTTAAACCTGGAATGTTTTAGCAGTGCTTGGCTTGTGCATTGCTAAATGGTGTGAAGCACTGTTAAGCAATGCCCGTTTAAGCACTGCTCAGCCCAGATCTGCTGGTTTGTGCACCACTAAGCATTGCTGAGCATTGCCAGGTTAAGTACTGCTCAGCTCAATGGGTTTGTGTGGTATTAAGCAAAGCACCGCATTTTTAAAAATTGCCCAATGGCAGTAAAGGATGGGAAAACAGCCTTATTTAAGTGCAACAGGTGGGAATACAGCCATAACTTGTTGGAGTTTGAGCTTGGCAGAGACTATGGCAGGAGTTGGAGAGGGTGTGTGCTTCCAGATGCAGAGCTGGGCATTCTGTAGTCCAGTGTCATGGTTGGACTCCTTGTTAAAGACCGTGTGATCTGGCTACTGCAGGGCCAGTTCAAGGGATCAGAGTACAAGTCGGAGGCCTGGGACTGGCTGGCACGTGATCTCACCAGTGCAACTGGTATCACCCACACAGATGAGCAGGTGCATCATCTTTATGACGACCTGCAGCATCATAAGAGGGACCTCTTGGCCACCTGGGTTCAAGATGCTCGAGACAGGAATCCCTCATGAGTTTGTAAGTATTGTTATCATTGTTTTACCAAAACCTACTCTGAATGTGTAATAGACAGGTATGCAGAATGGTGTGTTTCTCTCCTCACAGCTGATGAGGAGAGAGCTTGTAACCTAGAGGCCCATGCAGAGTACCTAGCCAGGTTGCACTGTGAGTATGGTGAGTACAGATGTATCATGCAATCTATAGTCATATAAGTAAGAAAGAGTAAAATTATTAACTGCCATCAGGAATATACAGTTTTGATTGTACTGCAATGAATGTGGTCATAGACCTGCACTGAAATAAATGAGTAATGTCAGATACAGTTCAATAAAGATGAAAGATGAACCATGGTAATGTTATGGTAATAAAATGTTTCTAGTGCAGTAATAATGTTAAGGAAATAAAGTTTCTACTGCATTAATAATGTTAAGGAAATAAAGTGTCTACTGTATTACTAATGGTAAGGGTATAAAATTCTAACTGCATTAATAATGTGAAGGTAATGAAGGTCTACTGCATTAATAATGTTAAGGGGATAAAGTTTCTACTGCATTAATACTGTGAATGAAATAAATGTTTCTACTATATTAATTGTGGAATTACAGCTGTATTGCAACACCTATATTATATAAACTGTTCTTGAATAAAGTCTGGAAATATGTAGCAATCACTGCCATGAAGTCACCCCTAATAAAGCTGTGTTGTGCAATATGTGTGTATTATGGGCTGCTGGGCATGAAATTGAGTATTACATCTGCTGTGATGTACAAAGAGAAACAATACCAGTAAGTGACTGAAGGCTAGCTAATAAAAAGTGTTTTGCTAAACTGTAGATGTGGAGCTATACTACAAAATATAATGCCTTATGATATTTGTTCTGCACTAACGATCTGAAGAAATAATAGGAACGGCCAGGGTATAATGTGCATGTCAGGATTGTCTTGTGTTAACCATTGCATTTCAGCTATATGCATTCCTGCTCTTAGGTATGCTGCTGCAGGCAAGTATGAATCTATAACAGCTGTAGACTGCACATATATCATCTGTATCTGTATATGGGTCAGGTAGCCAACCCAGCACTTTGATATGGTTTGTACACATCACAGATATTCCTATCCACTAGGGGTTTATTGTCTATACCTGCATTCTGTGTATTAATCCACAGTTCACCTACAACCTCTGTCATGCAGGAATCACATGCATGTGTGTTCAAGTGTCACTGCAGTCTTGTATAACACTCTACCTGTATTACCGGGTGATATTTTGTTACCAGGTGAACTCTATGCACATATCAGTCAATCAATATGCAGTAGTGGATCAGTTTGATAAATGGTAGGTGTGATGTACATTTTGTCACACACAGACCAGGGTTCGAATCCAGGGACAAGTACTACTAAATATTATTGAAGCAGTTATGTATTGTTAACAAATGTTCTCCCCACAGGAATTATAGGTAAATAAATGGCAGTAGTAGCCATTAGAATGGGTTAATATTCTCTGTGTTCAGATGTACCAGAGTGTTAACAGGATTGCTCAGCAATATGATAAGATGTCAGAAAATAAAGGGAACAAGTACAATACTAATAAAAGTTAATGCAATAAATACAATGTATAAACTTGGTATAGCTGTATCCTGTTGTGTCTGTGAATGTCTGCTGATAGTCTAACCCCATGCCTGCCAAGGAGGGCATGATAGTCGTAAACTCTTTGTACTGGGCACAATGCATGTCTCTCAAGTGTCATGCTGTCACAGACTGTGATCACTGTTGCCTAATCCTTCAATCACATATCTATCATGGACATGAGTTATATGAATAGCACAGTCACACTACATCAGTCCACAGTAGACCTTGGTAGTCATATATGTCCCACTGACATGTAATAGTCCCCTGTAGTTGTTTATCTGTAGGTGGTAGAGCTTGGCCCATATTGTTCCATGCAAATAGCTTGAGAGGTACGTACATGTACTAGAAGCTATAGGGCACTCATATACAGAAAGCAAGGGCAGACCTGTAGAGTATATAAGAGTACTGTTGCAAATATAGCCTATACCATTATTAATGGACTGTATTTCTCTTTCCCCCCACCTCTTATCTGCATCATTCTTTATTATTGTTATACATCGGTTATGGTTTAATATTAACATCTGTTGTTCCAAAATGTTATGTCAGGTCTTGTGTTTTATTATTGTTATGTATTACTATGGTTGCATACTAACATACATTGTTGAATTACCTATGTTGTTGTCCTTATGCCGTAACTGTTACTGGCATGCTGTTACTATACAGACTGTTATCTCACGTATTGTTGTGTTAGATATGCTATACAATGCGATGTTACCAATTTATTTTCAACTTTCTGGCATGCTGTTATAACTAACAAAATGTCCTGTTCATTACTAACCTATAGACTTTGAAATACTTCAACACCATAGCTTGGCTGGCTAGGCCAGTTCCTGGTGATCCACTGACCCTACCCCAGCAGCTGTGGCACCGAGTCCCAGCAAGTCTGGGACCCAACCTGGTGTTGGCCCCTCTGCTGGCCCTGTACCACCTATGGGTGGAAATGCCTCAGGGGATAGGGCCTGTCCC
Organism: Protopterus annectens; assembly: GCF_019279795.1. NCBI lineage: Eukaryota > Metazoa > Chordata > Ceratodontiformes > Protopteridae > Protopterus > Protopterus annectens. The sequence continues at coordinate 177,448,264 of NC_056751.1, forward strand.
CCGGGAGCAAGAGTGGAGGGGGGTTGTCACCCAGTAACAGCTACCAGGGATGGTGTTCAGGATCATGCACCATGGCTATGAGGATTGCCTGTGCTGGATTGAGGGCAGACTGGCCAACCTTGTAGGGCAAGGTGGCTCCTGCAACCAGCCCCAGCACAGCCACCTTTGGGGCAGTGAAGGAGCAGTGTCAACTGCAAATGGGTGGGGTGCTCAGTCTCACTGCTGCTGCCTGGGGGCACATGGTTCTCTGATTTCACAACACCTTCCCCATCCAAGGTGTTTACCCCCTCATGTGTCACATACCACCTCTGTATGCTGTCTTGTCTGTTTGCAAGTGCTACCTCTTCTACCCAACTTACCTCCCCACATGTACCTATATCCCTTCCCCAACATCCTACTCTCTCCTTAAAAAAATGGGCATCTGTCCCACAAAAACAATATTGCCACATACATAGCTCTCCATTTCACACCTGCATCCACTGAACACACTTTAATCATTACATGAATCATTCAACGTACCAAACCAAAGCTCTGCATGGACAGCAAGTGCAGAGGCCAAAAAATAACCATGAATTCAAAACAAAGCAGCCAACACAGTTAGAGGAATCCAACTTTATTATGGAATAAGAAAAGGCAGACCGGTTTTGGCCTAAGAAAGCCTTTTTCATTGCCAAAAAGTATTGTCACACAACACAAAGTGCCCTTTATATATATATATATATATATATATATATATATATATATATATATATATATATATCATTAACTTATTCACCAATAGAAAGAAAGAGACAATTAATAGACAAGCCCATATCAAAAACCATGCCAATATTGCTAGTATTAGAATTGTATATAAAACACCTTAATAATAATAAAAATAAAAATGAATACATTTGATAATATTCCAAATAGTAAAAAGAAGAAAATATATGAAACCCAATATAAATATTAAAAAATAAAACAGTAATGAAAAATGTATTAAAGATGTTTGCTTAACCTGGTGGGAAAAGGCCACCCAATTTGACGATCCATGATCTTTCTTTATCATTAAGAAGTTTATGCCATTTCTTCTTAGAACATTTTTGTCCTCTTACCCTATCAATAATGGTAAAATGAAAGTGGGCTGTTTTATGAACTAAAGCGTGTTTATATTGTGCATTAGTGGCAACCCTGTTTCTTATGTTGCTTAAATTCTCTGAAACACACAGCTTGAAAGATCTGGAAGTTTATCCAATATAAAATGCAGAGCACTGACACTCAGCCAAATAAATGACCCACCTGCTACTGCAATTTGAAAATTTAAATGTTTCAAAGACCCGTGTTGTATTTTTGCTAGAAAATTCCTTGGTCTTTAACACATATTTACAAAAAACGCAATGTTTGCAGGGAAAACAACCAGATAGTTTGGTACCATCTAATGTTTGTTGAACTTTATATTCAAGAGATGGATGTTTTTTGTAAAAGTTCAAATGCCCTCCTATAGTGACACCCCTCTAATAAGAAAAAGTACATCTATTATCCAGTAATTCAGCTAATCTTTCATCAGATAATAAAATGCCCCAGTGTCTTTGTACTAAATCAGTCAGCTGTTTGATATTCCTGCCAAATGTAGTAATAAATCGGACTTTTCATCCACGAGTAGATCTAGACCCCTTGTATGTTAATAATTCATCCCGAGACATTTTACGGACCAAATCACTGGTTTGTGTTAATTGTTTAACTGGATAGCCCCATTCAACAAACCTGTGAGTGAGATCCCCATTAAAATTTGTGAGATCTGACTCCTTTGTACATATCCTTTTAATCCGCATATATTGGGATTTAGGAATGTTTTTGATGATATGACCTAGATGACAGCTGGATGCATGTAGAAGAGAGTTGGAGTAAAAAGGCTTCCTATAAACTGTGCTAGTTAAAGTGCCACCTTCTTGTTTGTTAACCATAACATCTAAAAATGAAATACACTTCTTATCAAAATTCACAGTAAATTGGATGCCCCATTTATTATCATTTAGATATTGTACAAACTCCTCTAGATGTACTATATCTGATTTCCAAATCATCCAGCAGTCATCCAGGTATCTCTGCCAGGTATCAATCTCCTCAATCAAAATATTATGGCTGCTGTTATAAATCATAAGGTGTTCTAGGTAGTCCGTAAAAAGGTATGCAGATATTAGGGAAAATGCTGCCCCTATTGCAGTGCCTTGCAATTGTAAATAACATTTACCATTGAAAAAAAAAACACATTTTAGTTAGGGCATGTTCCACAAGACAGAGAAGAAAGGTACTGAATCCAGGGCTGTATATGCTCAGTTCAATGAGCCAGAATTCCAGTGCCATTAAACCTGTCCAATGGGTATGCTAGTGTAAAGAGAGGTTACATATAACATACACAAAAAACAACCTTCTTCAATTTGTGAATCAGCAATAATTTTCAAGAATTCCATCATATCCTTGATCCTAGCCCTAACTGCCTTCAATAAAGGTTTCAAACGTTTGGTTAAATAAATGGAAATGGGCTCTGTTAGGGAACCCCTGCCTGACACAACTGGTCTACCTGGTGGGTTATAAAGGTTTTTGTGTACTTTGGGAAGCAGATATAGATATTGGGGAGTAGGTTCACTTATCTTAAGATGAAAACATGTTTTTTTCATCAATGATGCCTTCATCCACAGCCAGATCCAAAAAATTGTCTATTTGATTTTTGAAATGTGGAGTAGGCTCAATAGATATAAACATATAGAATCTGGCATCATTGAGCTGTCTATTGGCCTCTTTCTATTGGGGAATAAGTTAATGAGATATATAAATATATATATATAAAGGGCACTTTGTGTTGTGTGACGATACTTTTTGGCATTGAAAAAGGCTTTCTTAGGCCGAAACCGGTCTGCCTTTTCTTATTCCAGAATAAAGTTGGATTCCTCTAACTGTGCTGGCTTCTTGTTTTTGAATTCATGGTTATTTTTTGGCATCTGCACTTGACGTCCATGCAGAGCTTTGGTTTTGTACATTGACTCTTCACTTCATTCCGCTGGTGGCATTTGAGGAATCCGGTCTGGTTTTGGGTGCTCCGTGCTATCCCTGTTGGTCACATTGAGTCAACTTTTCCAATATTGCTGATTTTTTTGTCTTTATTGATCGAGGGAAACTTTGGATTGAATTTGGCTTTTTGTTTTACATTTATTGTGAAGTTCATGCTTACGGATGCTCTGTGCTAGGAAGCATTATTGGTGCATCCCCTTTGTCCGCACTCAGTCATTTTTTTTTTCAAAAATCGTCGATTTGTGGCTATTTATCTGTCGAGGGAGGTTTTGGTTTGAATTTGGTTCACATTGGATGGGAAGTTTATGTGTATGCACTGACGCTTGCGAGGGCTCCATGCTTTCGGCATTATAGTGGCTCTGTTTCAACGGCAGCAAACCATTTTGGATCAAGAATTGGATTTATTTAATCTATTCTTCACATTGGTTGATTATTTGGTCCGGTGTATGCCTTTACAAGGTTGGTGGTGATTAGTTCTATATATTTGACTTTGATTTTGGTGGACTTTATCTTTTTGGCCTTGCCGAAGCTATAGTAACAGTCTGTTGCGTATTTGCAATTAAAGATTTGGAACAGCAATAACATCCTACATTGGCTTTTTACATATTTCTTAAGTTGGCGAAATTAAGTCAGTGGCTGTTATTTCATCTACATTTATTGGACTGTTGTTTGATACCCAATTTTTGGCTCACCTTCATTATTTGAGACTGGCATACATTACGGACATTACTTTTGGGACTTTATAGGCAAAAATCGTTCTATGTATGTTTCTTATACTGTGTTTGCATTTCATTTACTGTTTTCATTAGAATGGTGGCGTTGAACTTTTTACAAGAAAGGTCTCTAGGATAAATATTTGTACATAGTGATTTTGGGCCTATTGAAATTACATAAACAACAAACGGGAAATGAATATTTGAATTCTGCTGATTTGTGGTTTCATCAGATGGTGCTTACATTTTGTATCCTCATTTGCCTTGGGTGGAATATTATATTTCATGTATATGTTCTTTGGTTAAAATAAACATTGTTAAATTCATGTTTGCTGGGCTGGTGTCGATGTTACATTTCTTGATTGAATGTTAAACATTCATATATGTTTGTTTATACAATTTGAACATCTTAGAAACGATATTTCATTACCAATCCAATACCAAATCTGTTTCTAGACTTTTTGGATTTCAGTATGTGTATTTTTTTGATTTCCTTACAATTTAACAACTTCATATATATATATATATATATATATATAGGTTTTAGTTGAATCTAGATTGGTTGCATTCTTATTACATGTACTGAGTTTTAGAGGAAAATTCTTCCTATTTTTTCTTGGGTTAAAATTCCATTATATTAATAATCCAAGTTAATATATATATATATATATATATTTATATATATATTTATATATATATTTAGTAAGGTATAACAGGCACATGAATATATTGATACTATACTATTTGGTTCATTCTATTCAAGGTTAATATCAAGGGGATATAACATGGATCATATAACCATTCTTCAAGGTTTATTGGTTGATAAGGAAGATATAGCTATTTTTGAATCCCAAGGAACCAATTCAATAATAAGTAGTGGGCAGGTGGGTTCTGAAGATGGTTGCCAAATCTTTTCGATGCCATATTTAAAAACATGAAAGCACTAAGATTTAGTGTATGGCATGCTAGATTATTTAAAGCTTATTTTCAGAAGGACATTACACCAAGGGGCCTTAGGATCGGGATGAAACCTCTAGTGGGTCAGCCCGATGATGAGCTACTTTCTACTTGGTCCAAGATACACATAACTCTTCTATGGATTTTGTAAAAGCTTTACATGCTTTTCACACATGTAGAATAGAAATTCTTAATTTATAACTATCCTAGATATGTCAGGAGGCTAAACAGCATGAACATAAACCCCAATACAAGGAATATCTTAAGAGATTAAGTGGGGATTTATTACAATTTGAGAATGGGCTAAAAGAAAAAAGGTCCACAAATCTAATAGGGACTTACATGATTATAGCCAGGGTCATCACTTTGAACAAATTATAAATGTAAAATTTGTCAAAAACTATAATTCCACCCCAGTTTATGAGACAAAAAGAAAATCTAGCCTAAAAAAAAAACAGTGATGGCTCTGGAGAGGAATTGTCCTCTCACACGGACACAGATTGTGAGGTTTCGCAGATGTCACCAGCGCACTAATGATGCTATCATAGGGAAGTTGCTCTGGGTATGGAGAGGATCCCTTTAGGGGTTATCAAAAAAAGGAGGGAGAAAACATAAATGTAGGGGTCAGTCCCAATTTAACACTAGAAACCATGCTACAACTATTGGAGCCAAAACAGGATCAAACAATGTCTTGAACATATCTTCTGTTGTTTTATCTGAAACTGAATACAAACTGTTAAATAAAGGATTAAACTTTATACCTGGTTTTGTAGTATCAGAGAGCAATTTTGTTCATGGCTTGTTATCTTTTTGTAGGCTACTAAATTTAAAGTTATTTTTCAGTGATTCAGAAAACTACAATGAACCAACAGAGGCCAATTTTAAATTCCATCCTTCCACTTTTATATCACCAATGAACAAACATGTGGAGATCTTTCAGAAATGTATTTTTAGAGAGCTTCATTTTGGGGATGACTCACATGTGAGTATGCTTAATAACAACTTAAATGTTTCAGAAAGGGAGGCACTAAAGAAACTTAAGAACAGGAAAGATATAGTTATCATACAGGCAAATAAAGGGGGATCCATAGTGGTGATGGAGTGTGGCTCGAGGGGATATAGTTTTCTTTAGGTGGAGCATGTCCATCAATTCTGGGTTGGACATGGCCTTGCATGTCAGGCAGAGATCACCTCTGAGTAGTCAGTATGCAACCGAGTACAGCTGGAGTTTCTTCAGTCGAGCTGCATAGGGCATCTGCTTGAGGCCAGTGATCCTCTTGGTGAGGTACTTCTGGTCTTTCCAGTTGTTGCAGGTGTCTTGTAAGGTACATCCCAAATGGGGCAATGTACTCTATGATGGGTCTGATGAGTGATGCATAGAGGGGCCCAATGACCTCTTTCGATCTGAATGCAAGCCCTTTTGTGATTAGGTGGGCCACATAGAAGGATTTTCTAACCACTTTGGCAATGTGATTATCAAAGGAGAGGTTACTATCTACTTGGGTCCCCAGATCCCTTATTACATCTTCCATATTTAGGGGGCTACCACCGATGTGGTAGTTTCTGGGTACTTTGTTTTTTCCAAAGGGGATGACTATGCACTTCTTGGCATTTAGCTTGAGGCCATGGTTTTGACACCAGGTATCTGTCTCAGTGAGACCCTTTTGGAGGATGCCTGTGTCAGCCGGAGAGTCAATCATAACCCCTAGTTTGCAGTCGTCTATGAACTTGGTCAGCCATAGTCCTCCTGTGCTTGCCTGTACCTCTGAGAAGTATATGCTGAACAGGAGGGGTCCTAGGACTGAGCCCTGGGAAATGCCACTTGTAACTGGTTTAGAGTCAGACCTAGCTCCTGCAGCTCTTACCATGTGGGTTCTGTCCATGAGCCAGTTGGCAACCCATCTTGTGACTTAGGGGGTTTATGTTCAGGCTGGTGAGCTTGTCTATAATACCTGAGTGGAGAATGGTGTTGAAGGCCTTTCTGAGGTCTAGATAAGCTGTGTGGACCACCTTTCCCTCATCTATAGCCTTGGTAACTGTGTCAAAGAAGTCCACCAGGTTTAGAAGGCATGATCTGCCCTTAACAAAGCCAAACTGGGTAGGGTCCAGTGTTTGGATGTTTCCAATGTCTCTGTTAATGAGATCCATGATGATGAGCTCCATAGCTTTGCAGACCAAGCTAGTCAAGCGTATAGGGCGATAGTTTCCAGGGTCCGTTGTGGCTCCACCTTTGTGGAGTGGAATAACCATTGCTGTGCGCCACTCTGTGGGCACATAGCCTGTGGAGAGGCTGAGTTAAGCAGTGTGTTTAGGTGAGGGGTTAGTTCATCTTTGAGCTCATGTAGGACGCAGCCTGGGACACCATCCGGTCCCATTGATGCTGTGTTTTTGGCTTTGGAGAGGGCTGTTTTAACCTGAGTGTCTGTGATTTCTGGGGCACTACATTCTTCTGGTATAGCTATGGGCCCTTTTGGAGTTGAGATGGGGGTGAAGTTTGCACTGAAACTGTCTGCCAGGATGTTGGCTATATCGGTCGGTTCACTGTATTTTGTGCCATTCTGCACTAACTCCAAGCAGATCTGAGAATTGCTACTTAGATTCTTGACGTAGCTAAAAAATGCCTTGTGGTTATCTTTGAAGTCCATGGCAATTTTTCTTTTGAAGCTAGCCTTGGATGATTTTGTGAGGGAACGTAGTTTCTTGTTGATAATGATCAGGGATATCTTCCCTTTTTGGGATTTTACTCTTTTCTGTACTAGTTTCCTCCTTCTATTGTATAGCTTGTTTATGGCAGGGGTCCACCAGACTGGTTTCCTTTTCTTGGAGAAGTGAGTCTTGGTTTTGTTTGGGATAGCACGATCCATGCATTCTTATAGGTGCCCGTAGAGTGCATTAGTAAAGGATTTTGCAGCTTGGACAACGTTATCCTTTAGCATGGGGGCTTTGAAACTTCCCACCTCAGTCTTAAGTAATGTGAAGTTTGCTTTTGAAAAGTTTTTCATGGTGGTTTCTTTGACCAGGGGTGGTGGCGGAATGTGGATATCCAGAGTGATTAGTTTATGGTCAGATCTAACCAGCGAGGGGTTGACCTCCGGTGTGGAACACCGGTTGCCCATGTTGGTGATGACCAGCTCCAATATGTTGTCACCTCTGGTGGGGGTGTTGACCAGTTGATCCAGGGCATTTGAGTTTATAAATTCTAGGAAATGTTGGGCAAGGGAGTTTGTACTTGAGTAGTTCTCCCAGTTAATGTTTGGGTAATTGAAATCACCCAATATCAGGGTGTTTGGTAGGAGCTTTATGTTTCCCAGTGTTACCAGGAATGCGGAGTGGAGGTCCTGGGACATGGTGGGTGATCTGTGGCAAGCTATAATTTGAATAGCAGTTTTGCCCATTGTTAGTTGCACATGGATGATCTCTGAAGCATTGTGCTGTGCCACTAACCTGGAGGTGTGGGTATCCTTGATGAATATGGATACTCCCCTGCCTGTTGCATTTCGGTCCAGGTTTTGTGGCCAAATTGTATGGTATGAGTTGTAGCCTGGTAGTGCTGGGGTGCTCTCTGGAGCCTTAAACCAGGTTTCTGTTACTGCACATATATCGATTTTCTCCATACTGAGGAGTTCCTCGAGTGCGTGCATTCTGAGGTTTAGACTTCTGGCATTGAGTAGCATTACCCTCAGTTTGTTGTTACTTGTGCTATTTACAGCGGTGGGTTTGTCTTTTGAGCCTTGCCTAAAACAGACACTATGGGGGTGGCAATAGCCTTGGCCAGTATTTGAAAGCCTAAGGGTGACAGGTGCAAGCCGTCTCTAGCAAAGCAGCGTGGCTTGTCGAGCATGTCATCCCAGGCTGGCAGACACTGGATCCCCTTTGAATGACACCAGAAGCTTAGCCAGTTGTTGAAATTGATATTTTTTCTCTATACCGTGGTATCATTCTTGGTGAGGGCAGGATGCTACTCAGTGTCAGGTTCATACCAGCCTGGGCTATGTGATCAGAGAGCTCCTCCATGTCTCTTTTCATGTAGTCCAGGGAGGTATGGCTCAGGTCATTCACACCAACATGGACAATGACAGAGTCATATTTCTACTTGTTCTGGAGTGACCTGAGTGCTTGTGTTATGTGGCAGATCCTGGCACCCGACAGGCAGCTAACAGTAACCTTCTCCTTGTTCAGCCTAGTGATTGGGACATCAGTGTGCCTGACTATAGAGTCACCTATTACTAGTGTGTTGGGTATGTTATTTTACCTTAAGGGCTGTGATTGTGTGGCTCACTGGTTTTGTGAAGTATCTGTTTCATGGTTTGTGTTGCGAGTGGAGGTTGCTTGGATGTCTGCTTTAGAGGTCTCTGTTGTTTTTGCAGATTTTTATTTAGAGCCTCCAAGTATGTTTTCATGTATTTATGTGTGTTTTTTGCCGGTGCTGGTTTCATAGGTCTATGTGAGACTGGTGGTGTGATACAAGTAATTCCCTTCTTCTCTTGACTGCCTGGTCCAGTCTTGGGTTGAGAGAGCTTAGCCTCCAGTTTGGCTGTATAATTGCATCTCTCGCATGTATTAGGGTTTGGTGGAAGGAGGAGAGGGTTTTCTGTGTACATGAGGCAATTGTAACATTGCCTCAAAATGCCCAGATTTACCATTTGGATCAGAGAGTACACCTGATACTGCCCTTTGGACATGCCTGGATAGGTACAGTGAACTGTTTTACTGATTGGCTGGTAATGTTGAATAGAAACCCTTGTCCTTCTCTACAGTATAAGGGGATCTAGTGCTAAGGTTTATTAGTGCTTGCTATGAGTTTTGAGCAAGTGCTGGTATGAGAAGAGAATGGTTTGAGTGCTTAAGTTGAAAGTTTGTCTAGCTCCAAGAGATAAATTGAAGAGTAGACTTTGTGGAGCCGGGAATAGTTATACCCTAGCTAACTGGTGCTGCCCGGCCCACAAAACCAGGCAAATGCAAGTTTTATAGCAGGGAAATGAAAGAGATAGAAATTAGCCCAAAATGGCCAATAAACTACTAATTTCTGGCCTGAAACCACTCCTCCAGGGACAGATAGGCTGCTCAAAGCTCCCTCTCTCACAGTGAACAGAGAAACTTTCTTCTATCCAAGTAAGGTATGGGCAAACACAGAAACATGTAACACAGCCCTGAATTCAGCAATAACCCGAAAACTGGACTATACTAGCTTAGAAAGGTGGGAAAACAAGTATATATATATATTTTTTTTGTTTTTTCAGAAAATAAAGCAGATAGAATAAAAAAAAAAACACTTTAAATGCACAGAAATGGCTATCACACGAGTGTGTAGCCTACAACAGTTAAACAGGTAATTTAAACACAAAAACGACTTTGTTAAAGTGCAGGCAGTAAAATAAGTACAATATGTAGCTGAAACAAGTTTTTTAAATCACAGAAACTCTAGAAAAATCTGTGTTTTAGGTGGAATTAGCTAAAGGAAGCAAGAAAATACAGAAAAATGATACTTAATCACTCCAAAGTCTCTCTTTTGTCTTTCTGTTGCTGTAGAACTCCGCAGGGCACCAGGCAGGAGCTTGCTGAGCTGTATACTAGCACAAAAATCTTGCAAATGCGGGTTTTATAACAGGGAAATGAAAGAGATAGAAATTAGTCCAAAATGGCCAATAAATTACTAATTTCTGGGCTGAAACCACTCCTCCAGGGAGAGATAGGCTGCTCAAAGCTCCCTCTCTCATAGTGAACAGAGAAACTTCCTTCTATCCAAGTAAGGAATGGGCAAACACAGAAACTTGTAACACAGCCCTGAATTCAGCACTAACCTGACAACTGGACTATACTAGCTTAGAAAGGTGGGAAAACAAATATATTTTTTGTTTTTTTTGTTTTTTATTTTCAGAAAATAAAGCAGATACAATCAAAAAAACACTTTAAATGCACAGAAATGGCTATCTTACTTGAGTGTGTAGCCTACAACAGTTAAACAGGTAATTTAAACACAAAAATGACTTTGTTAAAGTGCAGGCAGTAAAATAAGTACAATATGTAGCTGAAATCAGCTTTTTAAATCATAGAAACTCTAGAAAATCAGCGTTTTAGGTGGAGTTAGCTAAAGGCAGCAAGAAAATGCAGAAAAATGATACTTAATCACTCCAAAGTCTCTCTTTTGACTCTCTGCTGCTGTAGAACTCTGCAGGGCACCAGGCAGGAGCTTGCTGAGTTGTATACTCATGGTGGATGTACATAAGGCCTGAGATAGCAGGTATAGCTGTCAACTGCACAGACTATTGCAGAATGTCCACAGTTGTGCTGCCTACTTCTGGCACAGTTGTCACAAAACCTTTTCTGTGGACTAAAGTAATGACAAGTCAGTGCAGATTGTGATTAGAAAATCATGACAGACAGTTCAGTGACACACGTCATATCCATCCAAACACACATGCTAATGTGACTCCTGTGTAACAGACTGCATGCATGCAAATATATATCTTGCAAATACATCTGCTGCATTATTGAGTCAGTAGTTCAGTCTGTTAAATCTCTAGCATGCTGTACATTTTGCCACCCACAGTCCTGGGTTCGAATTCAGTGTGCTGCACTTCGATTACATGCTTGTGAATGCAACTAATAATGACTGAGTCCTGCAATTTTAACCAAAGCAGGTTGCTGCTGCTGCATTCACTGCTACTCATGTTAGCACACCAAAGGCCCATAGGTAGGGACACAGTGCACAAATATGTACATGCCACCTATATGTCACCAACACTCTCCGATTGGCACTGTTACATAACATATGTACCTTAAGCACATGCTTCACCTGCACTGTTATGGTTACCCTCACTCTGGCTCTGCTATAATGACAGAGCTGACACTGCTCCCTCACTGACACATATAGCTTGCTGTCCTCCAGTGTGTTCATACTCCCCAATATGAGTCCTGGGTAAAAAGCAGCAACTGCAGCCTGCAACATATGCAACAGTATGTTCAGCTACCAGCTACAGACCTACCTTAGCTCAAAACCCCCTAGAACAACTGCTCCCATACATGAAGGGGTGGAGGACAGAGGTCAAGTGCCAGGGACATGTGTCACAGCCTGCCCCTACAAACATACACAACTGATAGACCAGCATCTACTGCAGCAGCATGCATATTCTGATGAGTATGACATATGACACTCACATCTGCCTCCCCCTTACTGATCTCAACCCACACTGTTTAACACTGAACTGCCACATAATCAGAAAGTCATTTGACAATAGCCAAACATAACATGCAAAGCTGTGGACATACCACATAAATCCCAACAGTGGACAGCATTTGCACCCACCCTCTGCAATGCTGTAATCTCCACACCTCAATAATGTCCTCCTCAAAGCCTAGGAAAAGGAGCAATGCCTACATGAAGGTCTTAAATGTTGTAATGTTGTGCTATGCCATTGGCTAATGAAATTGCAACCCAGCTGTTCTGGATGCAATTAGCAAGTCTGAGCCACTGATTGGTGCACAGGCAATCACCTGTTATTGAGCATTATCTACAAAAGGCAACCAGCTGCCTATGGTAAATAGGTCTGTAGATTGATTTACCAAGCCAGATTAAGTTTTCAGAATCAGTTTTCTTCAGGATTTCTGCACAAAATGACTACAGCACTCTACCAGGTATGTAATACAAGTCCCCATCTAATGGGACGCAGATGGGAGGATGTAGTTATGGGGAAAAGGGATTACAACGGTAAGCATGTAGTATATCTCCGGGAATTATATGTTGCCGATAGTCTGCTGTCCAAAAACTGTAGCCATACTGTTCAACTCTGCCTGCTGTGACTTAGATCACAACTGTGGCCCTCATACTTCCTCCTACAATGGTAAGCTCCTGTATGAATGTCACTGGATTGTCTGTTAGACATAGTGACAGTGAGTAATGGTGGAGACAGATGGCATATCACATGATGTACTGTCATTCAACTCCTCTCAGTCTGTGAATGTCACAGGAATAGCTCAGACATTGTACTGGTGTCCCTGACTGTCCCTGATGTACTCTGGCTGGGTCACTGTGTTGTCGACATTCTTATCTCATCACTTAACAGCTATGTCTACCATACCTGGTAACCCTGTAAGCAGGACTGCATGTCATAGCCATTAGTAGTGGGGAGACACAGGCTCAACCTCAGCGACAGAGTGCACATAATGATCATACAACGTACAGGTATGAATACAGTAACAGATATCAATGTAGCACAAATTGTTTTTTGAGGGCGCTGGTGTGTGACAGCTAGATTCTCCACAGTCTAAAAACAACCAAAAATTATTGTCCAACTGTTTGCCAGCATGTTTCTGGCAAAGGGACCACATATATCAGGCACAAGTACACATTCTGCATACATCTATGTACTGCAGAAGTAGGACACCTACAGGGAAGATACCCTACAGCACATTTGCATTGCTGTCTGTCATTGTGGCTCACTGCTGTTGCTGGACTATCCCCATATACTCATAATAACACACACCTATTTGTCGAGCAGTGGCTGCCTGACATGGTATTGGGATGTCGGCCATAGGGGACACAACACAGTAGATGGTATTGATGGTTGATGGAAGTGTAGACATTCAGCACACTCCATCACGGCACACAGAGACATAACCGGTATTGCTACTATGTTGCTGACAGCCACAAATAGACAGTGTTTATAGATGGTGGGGTATGGTATGGGAGGTTGCAGTGCATAGTGCAGGCCAATGTGGATGTGCAGGGTGTGTACATAGTGGAGAGCAACATATGTGCTGCTGTGATGTGTTCGCCTATTCTTGTCTTTCAGAAAGAATGTATAGACAGAGGCACCTGCCATTTGCAGCTGCAGAAAATGATGTAATCTTGGATGGCCTAAGACTGCATGGGTCTATTTCAGTTAATCAACCATCCAGAATGTTGAATGCTAGATGTTCAAAGGAGGAAGTTCGAAAAATGAAAATGTCGAAGCCGCAGAAATACGAATTCTTTCCCAGGGAAAGAATTCAGTTGGCTGTTTCTGTGGCTTTGACATTTTCCCCAGTTTGGTGCGAAAGTTACGAATTGGGTTAAGGTAAGTGTGCGAGTGTAACGGACTTTAGGGTTAGGGTGCGGGTAAGGTAAGTATGCAAGTGTGACGGACATTAGGGTTAGGGTGCGGATACTGTAAGTGTGCAAGTGTGACAGACATTAGGGTTAGGGTGTGGGTAAGGTAATTGTGCAAGTGTGATGGACTTTAGGGTTAGGGTGCAGGTAAGGTAAGTGTGTGAGTGTGACGGACCTTAGGGTTAGGGCTTGGGTTAAGGTTAGTGCATAGCTAGTTGTATATGTAAGGTGTAGTGTAGGTTTATTAGGTTTTTGGTGTGCTTGTGTTGTGTGTGTGTTTTCCGGAACAGCAAATTTTTTCCCTGGGAAAGAATTTGCTGTTCTGAGTTTCAATGTTGTCATATTTCGAACTTCCAAGTTTGAACATATGGTGTTCAACATTTTTGAAGTTCGATTATATGACATAGATCCGACTGCATCACACCATTCTGCTCTCCAGGACTCACTACAATCATGAGCAACATTCTGCAATGTGGGCTGACCTTGTCACAGCAGTGAACTGTGTAGGGCTACAGGACAGAAGCTATGAGCAGATCCCTCACAGGGTGACGGGCATGGTAAATGTTTCATGGCAAAGGCCTGCTGCTGTTGCCAGGGACTGTGCTGCTACTGGAGGGAGGTCTGCAGCAGTAGAACCACTCTCAGCCACAGAGGAATTCTTGGTGAACCTGGGATCAACCACAAGCTCCCAAGCATCCATCACCCATACATCTTGGAAGTGGGTGCCACAGCTTCCACAGCAGAGGAGCTTCCAGGTAAGCCTCCTGTGTGCATCACCGTAATACTCTATCAGTCATTGTGGCAGCCTCTGCATGTCAGTACACATATATCAGGTCAATCTGCACTGGGGGGTGCTTGTAATGCACACCTGTGTACATATACTCAGAATATCAGCAATGTGGGCAGTATCACAGTACCTACTGTACATGTAGCTATATGTACATATTATCCTGTAACAATGCCACTTTAGTTATTGCTGACAATACCTCTCCCTCACCGTTCCATAAGTATGTCAAATGTGGCC